>NC_056737.1:1821704594-1821989594 GCF_019279795.1 Protopterus annectens | reverse complement strand
AAGAAAATAAGAAAATTAAAAAAATCACACACTTTGAACAAACTCTTGTTTAAAAAAAAAAAATCTTTTTTATAAATTCAAAGATGCTAATAGCCCTGTCCCAAAGAAAACAATTTTGACAAAAAAATATTTAGGGTTCATAGGTTGAACATGTTTCTTATATGTTCTACATGGGTAATTGTGGTTTTGCCACTTGTGAGTTGTGAATATGTATAACTACTATATATTAGGGTGTTTTGCTTTTTCCATTCTTTTTTTTTCATTTCATCTTCTGTTTCTTTTTTTTTTTTCCATAATAAAGTTTTATTGATATATATTTTCAAAATACAATAAAATCACACACATAATTCACTACTATTACTATCAAAACTATATACAATATCTACATGAAATGCTTCCATATAAAAATCGTCATTATTCCAAAAAAGAAGACACCAGGGAAGAAAAACAAAGCCAAAACATTTGTAGAAGTACTTTGCGTCCATACATATCATACATATTTTCAAAACATCGTTTCCTCCACATATACATCCAAACTTTAATATATTCCTAATAACAGTATTATGCTAATATAATGTTGAAAACCTTTTCCCATATTTTCGGGTTATTAATATTTTTGTTACTTTGCTTCAGGAGTAATTTATGTGCTAATATATGCTTTATAGCCACAAGCTTGAAATTATCCCATGATGTCTTATCTGGTTCTAACCAATTTGTAGCTATATATAACTTCATCAGCAAAAAAATATTCATACATATTATAGTTTGTGACCTAGAGAGCTCTCTTGGAGGAACATGTAGAATCATAAATTCCCATGATAACGTTGAACTTTGATAACCCATCTTTTGTAGTTGTGTTCTAAGAGAGTTCCAAAGTTTATATATACACTTGCAGCTCCAGAACATATGAAGAAGATCCACCGTTTGATTTGTGCAATATGGACAAGTTGGAGAATTCCAAGGATTCAATTTATGTAACCTAAGAGCATAATAAGCATTATTCCAAATCATCAACTGTGTATACATCAACTTTTGAAAAGAGACTGATTTTATTGTTAAATCAAATGCTTTTAATACCTGATTATCTGCTACTGTCATTTTGTTTACCCAATACCCTGGCAACAGAATTTTATCCTGGAATTTTAAATCTTTAATTAATTTATTTGTTGTTGTTATAAATTTGACCTCCTGTTGGAGAGCCTGCCACAATTCAGAGCATTTATCCACAATTCCAACTACCGGTTTAAAGTTTTCAAAATGACTCAGAGCAAGTTCTCTGATTTGTCTCATGACAACCATATAACTCTTAGGAAGATTCAATTCCTGCCTAACTTGCAAAGCCGATAAATGAAATTTATTAAAAACATCAATCAGAGTCAAATTAACTATTAATGGGAATTTAGTAAGATCAATCAACTGATTATTTAGTTTAAAATTGGGATTCCTATGGAAAGGCTGAAAAACCATCATATATTGCAACAAGTCTACTGATTGGAATAAATTTTGCAAAGATGACACATATGTTTTTAAGTGGTCCATAATCCCATACTTTATCAAACTACTTTTATCCAAAAAGGGTAAAGCTTTAGGATTTATGTAACGATCTAGAATATGCTTGTAATTCAAGACCACCCAAGTTGGTATCCACTTTGTACTAATTACCTTGTAATTAGCAATTCTTAAACACCTGTTGGCGTTCACAATTAAATAGTATACTTCAAAATTCGGTAACTCAAGTCCTCCTCTACTCTTCGGGGTCATTAATTTCTCATACGATATTCTAGTTTTCTTTGGCTCCCAAATAAATTTAGCTAGATCTTTATGAATTTGTTTAAAAACTGTCTTTGTAATTGATACTTGAGCAGACCTAAAGATATATAACATTTGTGGTAATATATTCATTTTCACTATTGATACTTTTGCCAATACCGGTAGTCTTAAATTCCTCCATCTGCCACAATCAGCTACTATTAGTTCCCATACTCATTTAATATTATTACTATAAAAGTCCTTATTATCCATAGAGAAGCTAATACCCAAATATTTGATATTTTCTTTACATGATATCTTCCCCAACAGGGACATTAATGAAAAGGTTTAGGGGTTCTTAACGGAAAATACTAGTTTTCTCCAAATTAATTTTATAATTAGAGACTTCTGAAAATTCGTTTATAACATTTAATATCTTTTCACTATCAGAAATTGAGGTTGTACAATAAATAATAAGATCATCAGCAAATGCCGACATTACTAATTTATTCCTATAAAGTATTGGTGCATTATGATACAAATTTTGCTTAATATATAAAAATAGAGGTTCTAAATAAAGGTTAAACAATAAGGGGACAAAGGGCAACCCTGACGTGTACCATTTTTAATCTGTATTCTTTTAGAATAACTCCTATTAATATATAACGTAGTATATGGATTACTATATAATATTTGTAGTATCTGAATAAATTCCTGTGGCATATTGAAATAAGGCAACACATCAAACAAAAAGTTTATATCCACTCTATCAAATGCTTTCTGAGCATCTATTATAAGGGCATAAATATTAGAGTTGTTTTGTTTAGCATACATCATCATATTATGTAGTGTAAGTTTGTCTAGTTGCCATAAATCCAGCCTGTTCCTTAGAAATTAAATGGATCATAATCTTTTTTAATCTACATGCTATAATGGTAGTGAGAATTTTCATATCCACATTTATTAATGCTATTGGCCTATAATTATCTGGGCTTTGGGGGTCTGAATTAGCTTTATGTATAAAGATTGTTTTTGACGCATTAAGGTGAGGGTCACTAATTTTATTTCTGATTATGTAGTTAAATACATTAGACAATATTTTACCAAAACTATCAGCAAACTCTTTATAAAATTCAACTGTCAAACCATCAGGACCTGGTGACTTATGTACTTTCATATGTTGAATTACATATACTATTTCCTCTGAAGATATAGGTTTAATCAGATCACCTTGCAGACTCTCTTCTAATTTTGGAAAATTAATTTTTTGAAGAATCTTTTATTCTGTTTATGTATAGACCTATCAATTTGACCCTCATAAACCTTGGTATAGATTTTTTCGAAAATATCAATAATATCCTCAGTTTTAGAATACACTGTGTCATTGCATTGTATTTCCGAAATATGTACTGTTGTTTTCGAGTGATTTATAATCCTTGCCAATGCTTTTGATGGTATTTGAACATTATTGGCATATTTCACTAAACACCTATGCTCCTGAAGTGTTACTCTACTATTATGCAGCAAGAAGAGATCCCTTTGACATTTCAACATTTCCTTCTCTGTTTGAGCATTAAAATTCTGAATCAGTTCTTTCTCGAGTAGCTTCACTTTTGTTTCTAATTTTTGAATATCATTGTTTTGCCTTTTCTTATAATATGAGGCCTTTTGCAAAAGAAATCCTCTAATTTGAGATTTAGCTGCTGCCCATTCAATATCAGGAGTATGTTCCTGAAGCTTCATCCTATCTGTTAAACCTTTCAGATATTTTACAATTCCATCTATTATATCCTTTTTATTTAACAGATTTGGATTAAGTGACCAATTATAATCTCTATGCATTCTTGAATCTTTTAAATCTTTAGAAAACCTTAACGAAATTTTTGAGTGATCCGATAGATATCGAGTATGTATAACCACTACTGGTTCCAAATTAATTAATGCTTTGGATATCAAGAAAAAATCTATCCTAGACCACATTTTGTGGCATGGTGAATAGAAGGTATACTTAATTGCATTATTAATATTATGTGCATAACAAAAGGGGTCATATAATTGAAAATCTTCCTTAAAGTCATTTAATGCTATCCCGGCCTGCTTATTAAATGCTCTTTGTGGACAAGACCTATCCAACTTTGGATTTTGATAGGTATTCCAATCCCCACCCACAATAAAATAATAACCATCATACTGTGTTAAGATTGGATATAATGATGTTATGAAACTTTGTTGGTCATTACATGGTGCATATATATTCAAAAGTAAAAGAGGTTTATCAAACGCATTATCCGATAAAATAACATAACACCATCGCCCATTTTGATCCACTTTAGAGTCTAAAATCTTGTCTTTGTATTGAGTTTTAATAATTATAGCTACTCCAGCACTGTTTGTCTTACCTTCTGATGCCACTACTACTCTAATCCAGTTCTTTTTCCTAATATCATCCCACTGATCATTTAACAAGTGTGTTTCTTGTAAAAATGCAAACAGTGCTTTGTCCTGTAGCAATATGTGTAGTAACAGCTTCCTCTTCTTCAAGTTCTGGAGCCCTTTAACGTTCCATGAGTCTAATTCCCACATTGAAAGGTCTAATTATCCAATAATAGTATAAAAGGGAAATTATCCAATGGATATGTATTAACTGCATACTAAACATAATCTGGAAGCATTTCCTACATCCCTTCCCCAGCCAGTGCCTACCCACTTTACCCCTGGACCAGGACTTATATAGGTCTGGTATGTAAAAACATGAACAAGGTTAAAACACAAACATATTTAAAAGCTTCATGTAATAAAACTTAAAACATTTCCTAAACTTACAACCTATATATTCTAACTTAGCTACTACAAAGTCTAAACTAAACATTCCCTAACAAACACTGCTATTGCTCTACAGCTTATGTTCCAACTATTAATTAAGCAAATCTCTATTGTAAGGTATTATTACCATTTAAAGAAAAAAATTTAATATATTAACTAGCTACTTATACCTACCCCAAATACCTCTTTTGTTACAATCATTATTTATATACCACTTTTATTGAGAGAGAGAAAGAAAGAAAAAAGAAAACAAAAAAAAAACACAGACAGAAAAAAATAAATGCACCCCACATTATAATTCTGTACTATACACAGTGCCTGCAACTACCAATTATCAAAGTTTTGCAATTGCATGCTTTAGTTCCTAACTATACTGACATTAGTTGACTGATTAACACCACCCAATAGCCACTATTTACCTATTTATATTCATATATATAGTGCTATACCTTGCACCCACTGCAGATATTGTAAAAATATAATTTAGTTCAACACTATAAGCATAAGGAAAAAAGTTATTATATGCTTCACGTACATATTCTAATGTTATTTACTTGTTAAAAAAAACATTAACACATTATGTCAGTTCTTTTCAGCTTCTCAAACCAGGAAACCATCAGTAATACTCGCGACGGGGGACTGCTTTCGCAGCTGGACCACAGGAAGTGTTACATCGAAATCCACACTCTCAGCTGCATTCAAGAGATTTCCTGTTTACCACTCGACGAAAAAAGTTCGTAGAGGTCATAAAAGTTCAGAAAACGGCCAGCAGACCCTCGGATTATCGCAAACAAACAGTTTTATTGCTTTTACAGAGGCCTAAACGACTTAAGCAGGGAACAAAGGATTTCCTAAGCCTCGAAGTATAGTAGATACTGGATCTGACCTCAGGAGCATGCCAGTCTCAACGGAAGTTTCTTTCAGCCCTCTGATGCAGGTAAAACTTTAAAAACCTTCAGAAACACTCCCTTTGCCTCGTTTTTAGTAGAAACAGAATATTTAATCCCATCCACCATAAGCACATTAGGATATTTCATCTGGAATTTAATTTGCTTGTCAATCAGAAATTTACAGTATGCAGAAAAAGACTGCCTAGCTTGCCTTACTTGCAGTGGTAAATCCTGAGCCAGAGATATTTTACTATTTTTCCACATAACAAAGCCACCATTCTTTTTTGCAGTAAAAAGTATTTTGCTAACATCTTGAAAGTTCAATATCTTAGCATATACAGGTCTAGGCATATTAGAAGCTTGTACCTCTCTCAGTGCTCTGTGTGCCCTTTCGATAACAATTTGTTTCACTCCATCAGCATCATTTAATAAAACTTCAAGTATTTGTGTTATAGTTGGTATTAGCTCTGCATACTGAATGTTTTCAGGGATCCCTCTAATAATAATATTATTTCTTCTAGACCTCGCTTCTAAATCAATAAGTTTGCTTTGCATGGCTTGTAACTCCACATCATGTACCTTTGTTTTCTTCTCCAGCAAGTCTATTTTGTCCTCGGTTTCTGAAATTCTAGCCTCTGTTTTGTCCATTCTCTGCAGCAACTGATTACATAAAACTCCAAAAGTTTGTATTTGAGTAGTCAGGTCCTTTAAAGCTTTTTGTATAGGCAATAAAGCATGTTTGATATCGTCCATGTTCAGTGGCTGATCAGTTTTAGATCTAGCCTCTGGTTTCTGTTGTTCCTGCTGTCTAGTAATTCTTTGTTTTTTCGCACTCCCATCCTTTACTGGTGACTGTAATTCCGACAGCTTTGTTTTGGTAGTAGTTGTTTCCATGCTTTTTCCTTCTTGTGACATTTTCCTTTCCCCAAGCTGACAGGTAAAATGAAGAATGCAGACAGTCCTTTGTTTATTTCTCTCTTCAGAGCTAGCTAATCACTTGAAATCCTGATAGATAAAGACTTTTTTTTTTTCCACTTTTTTTCCTGGTTATAGATTAATTAAGTGTAGATGCATCTTTTTTTACTTTAATTTGACGTTCAAACCTCTTGGTATCGACTCAGGTTACAGATTTTTCTCAGGTTTATTGAGGAGCTGCAGGTCAGCAGTGTTTACAGAATGGCAGCCATCTTTGAATCCGATTTCATCTTCTGTTTCAATGATGAGTTAATTTATGCCTTTAGAAGGGACTGAAAAGTTGTTGCACCTTTTGTTCATATATATATGCCAAAACAAATCTGGGCTTATCTTAATCTCTAGCTTCACAAGGCATTCAGCATATATATATATATATATATATATATATATATATATATATATATATATATATATATATATATAGTTTACTCATCCAAATGGTGCACATAATGATTAAGTGCAATGGAGAATAAAATAACAACTCCAACCATTATACTCCAGCACTTGTGACCACTTATGACCACTTATAACCACAATACTGTGTGATCCAAGGTTAATTTTAATTCAATAAATTCATACAATTCAAAAAATGTCATATATAAGGAAAACTGCAAGAGGCTGATAGAGTGTGTGTGTGTGTGTGTGTGTGTGTGTGTGTGCGTGTGTGTGTATATATATATATATATATATATATATATATATATATATATATAAACTTTGCTGTGTAGTTTTTCTACTTCATGTGGCTAAATACAGAAACAACCGTTTTTCAACTAAAGGCTTAGCTGGAGTTTTCTATTTAATCCCACTTAAGTAATGAAGGTAATATTTAAATTTGATATACTGAAGTATGAGGATACAATGTACTAGCAGGCATCCTGTGGATGTTGGTATTGTGCATGAACTGAAGTTCTAAAAACCATGCTGAACTATTGGCGTTTCCTTTAGCTTTTCCACCTCCTTATGAAATGTAGTACTCTCACAGACCTCAATGCATGACACAGATCTCTTTTTCATATTATGTCTGTTTGCTTCTGTCTCTTTTAGTAACCAGATTAATTGATTCTCAAAAAAGAGGCATGCAGTTTCACTCTTGTCTAATCCTACCCACCTAGCTTGATTCACCTTCAAGGGTGTACATACCTTTATACTATCTCTATGCAGTCACCTTGTACATGCTAACATACTCCTCTCCATCTCACTCCTACTCTCTGAAATAGGTTGGTACTATTTCACTCTTATATACCATGACTCATATATGCCGTGAGTATTATATACCATGACTGACATCCTTCACCAGGTATCAAACCATCCCTTGTTATTTAGTTAAGTTGACTCACACAAGGAACACCATCACCTCTGACACTATTTCTGCCATAACTTCTGATGCTATAGTTAACTTCAGAAGGTGTACCTACATTAAAAAAAGAAAAAAAAATACATTTCAGCTCTGCTGGATGGGATGTTCACTTTTAAGAGCATGTGACATCAATGCCAAATCTGGGTTTATTTCCTAAAATGCTCTTCTGGTTTTCCCAACCTGCTCAGCAAGAAACAATTCCAGATAACAGAAGATGATTCAAACAAATATTATTAGCATCAAAATGAAATGCTCCAGATGGAAGCAATGAATGGCTGATACATTCCAGATGTCTTAGAAGGGATAAAGCTTTCCTAAAAGCACACCATACTTGGTCTGGTATAACCAGCTCCACTGGCACAGAGTGTGAGCTAAAGCCCTGACTATAAACTGCTATATCTTGTTTGATTAGTGCCTCAGGATCCTGCTGCAGAAGGCATGAAATGGACAGGAATAACAAGGTTGAAGGCTGCTCATATCTCAGTGGAGTGGAGGGGGCATAAACTCATAGCAGACTCTGCCGTAGAATTCCCAGTGAAGACCTGGGATTACATGTAGGTACACTTTTACAACAGAGCAGAGATTACTGATTACATCACACTGAGGTAGTGCCTGCATCACATAGATCCACTGCACACCAACTGCTTGGATGCTAATGAGCATGTGGGTGTGGGTGAATGCATGATGGTCACTGGAGGTGGGCACGAAAAGAGTAAAAAAATGCTGGGTCTGTTATTTCTTTAGAGCAGACTAAACCCACAAAAGGGCAATGGTAATGCCACTGGTGACATTCTTTCTGATTTTATCTTTTTGTCAGGGAAATGAAGTACTCTTACTAAAATCAGAACAGGAGATAAAATTTAAAAAAAAGCTTCTAGTAGCTTATTTTTAGGCATCTCCAGACTATGTCAGTCCTTTCTTTGTATATCAGACAACCTAAAGGAAAAATCCATTCTCCTCTGTAATATCTGTATTGGCCAAAATCCCTGCACTAGTCTTCATACTATGAGACAGTACTCATTATCCACAAGTTATCAATTTAAGTACAATTACCATGAGTTCTGATGAAGTTTCTTAACATAAGAAATTAAAGCGCTTAAACTGTTTTAAAATGCTTTGCAGTTATTTGAATAAAGACTTGGTGAATTTTATTATGGAATACTTCTGGCTGGTATTTATCCTTCAGCTGTTCCCACAAGTTTTTGGTATGTAAAGTTTTAGTGTTCTTGTGCTTTTACAGTGTCAGTAGAGTAAGTAAACTGTTTCAGTCTTTCCATGAAAACAGAGTTAATGATGAATACCCTTTTCTTTCCATTCAAACAGGATGTCAGCCATTCATTTGCTTATTTCATTTGTAAGAGGCAGATGCATATCCTTCTTTGAAGTCAGTTTATCATATTTCTTTAGCAGCCCATGCCCTCCTATGCAGTATGCTAGATTGAAGGTCCAGCTATCAAATTTTTGCTTGAATTAACATTCCACCCACTCTTATTCCTTACTCCAAGAAACAGCCATATCAGTGCTTCATTTATATTATATCTCATATAGCTTTGGAACTTTATTGATTTATTTAAAACCAGAAAAGACTGAACAAGTCATTGATCACGTATTGCTTGCCTGCAATAAAGCCATCCAAATTCTGAAGAGCTCATTAAATTATAAAGGCTAGGTTTTACCACTATAAATGCTAAGATTTTGTCCTGAAACCATGGAGTTTTTCAGCTAGCTGCATAGTGTTGAGGTTTTAGCCCTGACTTTGCTTTAGAAAACCTAGGTTTTCCTAGCAGCCTGGGCACTGGATCAACACGCTGTGAAGAGATGAGAGTGAGCATCTATTGTCAGCTGATCCATTAAAGGAGGAAACAGATGGTTAAAGTCCTGCTGCAGGAAAACCAAAGCACATGCACAGTGGTACAAGGTACAGACTTAGCCAAGGAGACCCATATGTGTTCCAAGAAAACATCATGGGTGTACAAAAGTATACTGTCAGCAGATTGTAAATTAACATTGGCATTCAATATATTGGATGTGAATCACTGAATTTTGATATTAGTAATGAAAGTACATCACACACAACAAATGTTTTTGCAGGGGGCATACCACATACCCCTGCATTTCTAAATATATTAACTTAGATATCACACAACACTGGGGATAAGGGCAAACTCCCTTATGCCATTGCTACCCGATTTCAGCAAAACTCTCATAGCAATGTTGGGGTCTGAAAGGAGAGATGATAAGTCAGCAAGCAAAGGAGAGTAGCATTGCTGAAACTGAATTCATACTCAAGTCTTGATGAATACCTTCACAAGATGGACCCTGTTGTTCAGAAAATCTGACCAGGATAACAGGGATATATAGAATGCATTTATATAGCATGTATCATGGACAGAAGTAGGTCAAAAATTAAAAAAGATAGCTGGGTGCACAAGACCCAGGATAAAAAAGTGCCCAATCCTGGTAAGTGCACTGGTGCCAGGACTGGAAAAAATGACAGTGCAGAATCCTCAAAATATGGAAATATTCCTACAATGAGGCCAGGCAAGTCCCAAGGTGAGGATGGCACCCTTGTTATAGAAGGAAGCAGCAGTCCACAAAAATCACAAAAACTGACAGGCCAAAGAAGAGCCATAAAGACGACAGAGTGGAGTATTGAGAATAAGAAAGAAATTATGTACTGTTACTATTATGCAAAAAGTCCAGATTTTCTAGACACATGATATACAAAAAGATTAAGAAAGAAATTAGAGGAAATAAAAATACGGTACTTACGTATTATCGCAACCAGGTTTTTGCGATAATACTGGTTGCTTCACGATGTTTAAATTTAACCATTAATGCCGTAAAGATGTCAAGCAATGTGTTTTTTTTCATGATTTACCTCCTGTTTCTGTCTGCTGAAGTACACAAAGCATTGTGCATTAAATTGTTTTCTTTACACTGGGAATATGTAAGATATCCAGCACTCCGTATTATCACCACCAGACATTCGCGATAATACCAGTTGCTTCACAATGTCTAAATGTATTATGTTAATGCTGTGAATATGTCAGTCTGTTTTCTTTCACAGTGAAGATTTTTATTCATAACCCTGCCTAAAACAAAGGAAAAACGTAGTGACGCTGTTTATGTATGCACTTTACTGACACCATGTTATGTAGCTGGCAGTAAAGTGCATAGACGCTTCAATTGTCAGGGCTGCTCTCTTACTGACTGCAATTACTCTCACCAAATATTGCTTCACTTCACTTTTCTTCAGCAAGTAAGAACATTGCAATGTTTCTGTTTTTATGTAACTGTGCCCACGGCTTATTGTATTAGTGTACCCAACAGCTTGCACTCACTACTGCAGAACAGATCAACTCATTCTGCCGTTACATAATGAATTATACTGCCCTAGAAATTTGAGACAATTGAAGCGTGCGTGTGTAATGCATGCAAAACAGGAAGAAGACTAAAATGATTGTTTCTCTCTTCCTGAATGACTTCCAAATTTACTTTTCATCAGTAAGGACTTCAAATAACAGCTTTGGTGTTTCCCACACTCGTTTTCATGCCAGTATGGTATTATCGCAACTGCGAAAATCTGGTTGTGATAATACGTAAGTACCAAAAATACTTCAACAAAAAAAACTGTCAGAAGCCTCAAATAAAAATTTTTGCACATTAATACAACAGATTTGTGAAAAACAGTATATAGACCAAGAAAGTTTGATCTGTTGGGAAAAATAAGCATCTGAGGAAGTGCGAAAATATAAACAACAAAACCCAGAGATTTTTGAAAAGTATAAAAAAGAAGTATTGACATGGGAAAGAAAGAGAGATTTGATATGGTGCAATATTTATGCAAAGGTAAAAGCCAAATTAATCAATATTAAGAAGACAGCCCCAACGATATTCAAAGAGAAATACAGGCAAAGACTCCCACATATGGAAAATTTCACAATGAAAAAATAATATCACAAAGAGGGAATGTACAAAGGAAGATTAGTAAAGTAGAAGTTAAAAAAATAGAAGTTGAAGATATGGAGTGTTAGCGAAGTGAAGGATTTGGTGTAGAAGGTCTAACACACGTTATATCACAGCATGATGGAGTGAGTCTCCAAAGTAATGAGAAGCAGGAAGATCAGGAGACATCTGAAGAAGAAATATAGACATGGGAAAGAAAAAGAGATTTAATATGGTGTAATATCTATTGAAAGGAGAAAGTAAAACTAATCAGTACAAAAAGAGCAGCACCAAAAATACTTGAAGAGAAATACAAGCAAAGGAATCTGGACATGGAAAACTTTACAATACAAAAAATAAGAAGACAGAGGAAAAGTGGAAAAGGAGATTAGTAATGGAGAAGTTAAAGAAATAGAAACTAAGGTTCAGAAAGCACCACAACAGGATAGAGCAATGGACATTCACATTAAGGGGAAACCAGTGGAATGGGAAGCAATTGTTCAGGTGCCATATTTGGAGTCTTCCACAGGAAACCAGTATAAACATTCACATGAAGCTGGACAGCAAGGGGAAGAACAGGAAACTGTGGAAACTCTGATGTAGTCAATGTTGAGGAGTGACAGGCCAGTGAGTTCCCATATGACAGAGCAACAGATGACACAGAATGAAAGTGAAGAGAATGTGCCACAGGAAGATGCTATAGAACTTTCAAAAAAATGTGCCCTCAGTTTAGAAGAAAATGAGCTAAGAGAAAGAGTTGCTTGATTTAATAGAGCTAGATAGACATATTAAGATCAATGAAAGAAATAGACTGTAGAAGGTCAGTAAAACCCAAAAAGTCAGAAGTCTGATAAACCAAATGAACACAGTAATTAGGACTGTCCATAGAGATCCATGCAATATAACAGAAGTAAGCAAGCTCTACTACTGTACAGCTAAATTAATAACTGGTAAAATTGTACCACAAGAACACGGGGTAGTGAGGGAAAGGAAGGGGCGAAATCAATTACCATCATGGAAGTACTGAATAGAGAAAACTATAAAGCAATTAAATAGAATAGTCAAAACACCAGCTAGAGCAAATGCCTCTCCATGGGGAACCAAAAAGTATAACACAAAAACAGCAGCAAACATACGACAGAGGCAACCACGTAGAATACTATCAGCCAGTCTTCTTCAATGTATCAATCCTTTATTGGTGTACACTGGTAAGTGCTTTCACATACTGCTTCATCAGACCAAAAAACCTCATATCCTGGTCTTATATAGTCTTCCTAATCATGTGACTCGAGGAATTTATACAATAACAAAGGTTATAACAATTGTAAAAAGGACATGCAATAACTTAAATAAACATGCATCAACACTAAAAAATAAATAAAAAAATACATATATCTGAGCTTATACAGCTGGCATAGAAGATTAACATATGTTAAAAAATATATTAAAAAACATTGAAGCAAGAAGCTTCCACTATATTGCACAATGGTAAAAGCAGCCTTAAATAAATCAGGGCCAATAGTATCATCCTATAACTAACTTTCTTGAACAGAGAACTAGTTATGTCTCCTTAATAATTCATGTTCATAGGTTCATAGGTTGGTACTAAGCTATCAGCCCTAGGGCCTATACAAGCCAGCCATAACAATTCTCTGGCTATTTCTTCCCACACTATTTACTTCCCTCGACCCCTGTCTACCAGGGCGACTGATGTGATCCCCGGGGTGAATTTCCTTTCTCCCATCCAATCGTCAAGGTTCCTTTTGAAGAGGGCCAAAGAGGCACTCTGCTTGACATGTATGGGCAATCTATTCCAGAGTCTGGGGAGTCTCTGGGTCAGGAACCTATCCCTCCAGCATGTTTTGTTTATTGTAATGACAAGGTTTAGATCCCTGGAGAATGTGGCTCTGAGGGACTGGGATTTCTTTAAGTGTAGCATGTCCAACAGCTCTGGGTTTGACATGGCCTTGTATGTTAAGCAGAGATCGCCTCTGAGTAGATGATATGCGACAGAATATAACTGGAGTTTTTTAAGGTGGTCAGCGTAGGGCATCTGCTTTAGGCCTGTGATTCTTTTAATGAGGTATTTCTGCTGCCTTTCCAGTTGTTGCAGATGTCTTGAGAGGTACATACCAAACGGGGTGCTGTATTCTATAATGGGTCTAATGAGGGATGAGTACAGTGGAACAATGGCCTCCTTTTTTCTGGATGAAAAGCCTTTAGTGATGAGGTGTGCCACATAGAAGGATTTCCTGACTGTTGTGACGATGTGGTTATCAAAGGTGAGACCACTGTCCACCTGTGTCCCTAAGTCTCTTATCACACTTTCGGTGTTTAGTGTACTGCCACCTATATGGTAATTTGAGGGTACATGTTTTTTCCCAAAGGGGATAACTATACATTTCTTGGCATTGAGCTTGAGCCCATGGCTCTGGCACCAAGCATCTGTTTCTGTAAGGCCCTTTTATAGAGTATCCACATCATTTGGGGATTCAGTAATGGCTCCCAGTTTGCAGTCATCTGTGAACTTTGTTAGCCAGAGTCCCTTAGTGTTGGCCTGTACTTCAGAGAAGTAGATGCCAAACAAGAATTTTAGACGCATTGTGTTGGGCAACTAGCCTGGTGGTGTGAATATCCTTGGTGAATATTGACACTCCTCCACCTTTAGTGTTTTGGTCCTGGTTTGGTGGCCGAAAAGTGTGGTAAGAGTTGTAGCCTGGTATTGCAGGGGGTGCTCTCTGGAGCCTTGAACCAGGTTTCAGTTACTGCACAGATATCGATGTTCTCCATTTTTAGGAGTGCCTCAAGAGAGTGCATTGTGAGGTTTAGACTTCTAGCATTGAGTAGCATTACTTTCAGATTTTGCATGCTTGTACCTGTTACGGTGGTGGTTTTGTCCTTTGAACTTTGCCTAAAAAAGGCACTATAGGGGTGTCAAGAGCTTTAGCCAGTAACCTGAATCCCAGGGGCGACAGGTGCACACCATCTCTGGCAAAGCATCATGGTCTGTTGATCATGTCATCCCAGGCAGACAGATACTGGATCCCCTTGTAACTGAGCTTATACGAAGCATAAGCAGCTGGAATCCTAAAACTAAGACAAGACTAACTAAGACAAGATGTGTCACTGCTAGAAAAGTATAGAAGAGGGAACAGATCAACAAAAATACTTAGAAAGATAGACGTGATAAAAGCAATGCACAGTATTAGAAAAGATCAGGATCTATCATGCACTATTGCAAATAACAAACTAAAAATCTCAGCACAGGTGGAAAAAGATATGCAGATAAATACAAAGGAAAAGTACAAAATAATCAATTTATTGATGACCTAAAAAAGTTTTATAGAGAATTGGGAAACAATGTAAAAGAATTTAAAGACCACAAAAAAAGAAGAAACAGATATATTTTGTAGAAGTATTTATGAAGATCCAGTGAAACATAACAAAGATGCTAAATGGTTAAAAGAAAGAATAAGAAGTTTAAAGGTACAAGCTATGTCATGGGATGAAATAACAGCCAGAGAGATTGAAGCAAAGTTAAGAAAACCCTCTAACTGGAAAACCCCAGGGCCAGATGCAATACCTAACTTCTGGCTAAAAGTATTAAGATCTTTGTACGAAGATTTAGCCACGAGTAAGAACTATTTATATGCGTACCCCAAACAGACAACAACCTGGCTAACAACAGGAAAAACAATGCTCCTACTTAAGAGTGAACATGCAAGCAACCCTAAAAACTATAGACCAATAACTTGCCTTCCCATGACGTATAAACTAAACACTGGAATTGATAATGACAGAGGTTATAGTAATTTAGATGAAAACTCAATTATGGCAATAGAATAAAAGGGCAATAAAACAAACTCATATGGAACAAAGGCTCATTAGTTGCTAAATAAAGTCATAGTAGAGAACTGTAAAAAGGGGAAGACTCTAAGTATGGCATGGATTGACTACAAAAAAGCATTTGCTAGTATCCTACATTCGTGGATAAAAGAGTGCTTAAAAATGTATCTGATACACCCTACACTGATCGACTACATTACAGTGACCATGAAACAGTGGCAGACCACTTTGCAATTAAGCCATGTTAAAGGACAGATTTTTATCCCAGGGATAAATATTCAAAGGGGGATATTGCAGGGTGACTCGTTGTTACTGCTGCTATTCTGTATTGCCCTTAACCCATTAAGCTGTGTACTTAACAGCTTAGGCCATGGCTATAATTTGACTCCTACAAAATAACAAAGTGTAAAGACTTCTCATCATCTCTTTATCGATGATTTAAAACTGTATAGCTCATCAGATGATTGGTTGGGGGTTAGAATAATGGTTAAGGTGTTTACCTTACAAACAAAAGGTGCAGGATTTGATTCACAGATGAGATAACTGGCTAGGCTTAAAATAGCCTGCAAGGGTAATTAGCCTAGTACTGACCTATGAACTGAAAGCACAACTGGAAGTTGTCAAAACTTTTTCAGATGGTATAAGAATGTCATTTGGTCTTAAATGTGCAGAAGCAACCTTTAAAGCAGGAAAACTGCAGCACCAAGAAAACATCAGTGTTGGACAAGAACGTGATATAAAAAAACTTGAGCAAGAGGGAGTGTGATATGATAGAGGTACAACATTCAGTTATATAGTTGCACTGTGCAAACTCATCCATACTGGTGATCTTTTGAAATAAAAATTAACATAAAATTTGTTTAAAGATATATAATGCATAAGTATGCAATGTGGTACAAGGGGTGCGTGTATGCTACAGACAATATTGCATGCCCAGGGCTGTTGTCAGGCTCATGTCTCATAATCTCTGGGTGCAGTAATATCTGTACCATGCACACAACCCAAGGGCCTTAATTCACTTTAAAATGGGCATCTTTTTTTTGTAGTTTGACTTTTATATTTATTAGTTTAAGTATGATGATATATGATAATTATATATCATAGTTTATGTGTTTTATATTGTATTTAATGTAAAATACTTCTTTTGATCATATTATCTAATTGTTTGTTATACAGAGTTATAACTTTTGAATTGCATTTAATTTTGGTATGAAGTTTTCAGGATGGTCATTTGTGGGTAAAACTTGCTTAAGAAAAACAAAATGAAGTATTTCTTTATACCAAGATATAAAAAAGGCAGACTTCTTCTTCAGGTAGAATAAAGAAATAATTCCTTATATCCTTTTATTTTCCTTGAAATTTCTTTATGTTTTTGCTTGCAAACTTAGTACTTGCTTTAAAAATAATCTGCTGAAACAAGGTCTTAGATCAAAGAATGGCTAGCAGATTTTTTTCTACTGGTCTGTGTGCATGTGTAAATGTGTGGATGTAGATGCAGATGTGTGTGTGTGTGTATGTGTGTGTGTGTGTGTGTGTGTGTGTGTGTGTGTGTGTGTGTGTGTGTGTGTGTGTGTGTGTGTGTGTCTGTGTGTGGTTTGTTAAGTCCATGCAGTTTCACTCCTGGCTTAGTGTCACTGCTTTATGTTTCTATGGTGATTATTTTGGTTCATCTTATTTATTTTCTGCCTCTTCCTAAAATGCTTACGTTTCTTTAAGTGGACTTTATGTCTTTACTTTGTTCAGGAAATTACATTTAACATACTTGCATTTACGTTTTAGTACTGTGATGTATCTTTAATTTGTGTCACAGTCTTGATTCCTATTGTGTTCTATTCCTTTTTTGCTAATTTTATGAGTTTGTACGTATATTTCTGGTGTCTGCTTAGTTTTATTTTTATTTTTTTTATCTTTTTATAGTATTTCTGTGTTTGACAGTTTCTTCCTACTAAATGACTTTTCAAGATGGAGGTAGTTTGTTGGATTTTGAAGTATGTGAATGATTAGGGATCTGTAAGTCAATGTGAGGTTCAGGAAGCCTGTACTAGCATTTTCTTTTGCATAGAATAGATTTGATTCGCAGGTAGTAGCAATGTGATTGCTTAATTTTCCTTGCCCATTACATGTTGATTTTAAATACTACTACAGACAGTGCACATGTAAATAAAACACTGAAACAGTTCATACTACTGCTTAATCTCATGTTACATTCTGATGCTCTTTCCCAGGCAGTCACACAGTAAACAGCTAAGAGCATCACATAATCAAAGTAGGTCCATTAGTGTTCATCAATTCACTTATACTGCATGCCAGTTCCTGGTCAGCACAGCAGTGATGTGCTTCTTTCAGATATGCAACCAGTAACAGTACCCCAATAAGGAATTTGCAAGGAAAAAATACTGTTCTGTATTTTACAGTGCACCCATATTTGGAACTTATTTGCTGTATAAATACATATCCAAGGGTTAGTTATATCTCCATGCTTCCAATTAATTTGCCTGTAATTTCAATTGCTGTGGAAACAATGAAGAACAATATTAAAGCACACAAATTTGGCTGCTATAAGTGTATCACATATATGATTCATTTGCTGTTATTATTCTGTAAGCCTCCATTTGTTCATGCTTGAAGAAGCCAATGTAATAGCCAGTGAAAGATGCAGTGATATTTACTCTTTATTTCAAAAACACCCAACAAAATCTCCTCTATCCTCTCCCATCCAACAAGAAATGCTATTGGCAAAGGGATTCTTCTAGCTTAACTTGAGTACTGCCTACCTCTTGTAGCACTATCCTACTAAAGAAACTCTACCATCATCCAATTTCCAACTCCAGCTGCTACTTCATTACCCCTTCCCCAAAGTATGAACATCACTGCCTTACACTAGCAAAAGCCAACTGGCTGCTGATTCAGCAATGAGCCAGTCTACTCCTTGGCTCCCAACTTTTCCAGCTCCTGAAAGAAACCTCATGGCATTCTCTTTCCTCTAGCTTACTTAGACAGCCTGTGTCATATAGCCTTAGAACTCATAGCCACTCATAGCCTCTCTTACAAGCACCTAAAATCAGACTTCATTGCTCCACCACTCCCTTTCTACCCTTGGACCAAAGCTCTGGATGGAACTTCCCTCAAATCTTACAGTCCTCTGTAACTACTCCTCTTTTCAGGCACAATTTAAAGAACATATCACGTAAATGCTCTGCTTCAAGTCACATAACCTAGTCTCTCTAAACTTTGACACATATTGCCTATCATTTTCACTATAGCATCTCTTCTCTAAATCCTAACATGTCACTACTCAAACTGATAAAAATATTGTGCATAGTGATTTATGTTGACTACCTTTTTAAATAATTTTATTTTAATGTATATTAACTATATATTTTTTTGTATGCCGTTTTATTGTATAAATTATTTTTATTTTTTCTACATGCCGTTTGTTCAAATTTTGGGATGAGAATGAAAGTGGTCCAATGGGATCAGTGCTCTACCCCACAATTAACAAAGTATAAATACATAAATAAATAAACATTATTTCATAATACCAATGATGTGACACTCTCTCATACTTTGCTTCAGAGTTTCCATATATATTTAAAATGCTTTGTACTTCCTTTAGGTTCTCATCCAACATCACTTTTTTAGCTCTTTTCCTTATTAAAACCATGGCTTAGAGAAGAATGTTAGCTCAACTAAAGGCCATCATGGAAAATATTGACCACCCACTCAACAGATTGGTGGATGGACAGAGAAGCTCCTTTAGCAGGAGATGGACCAGCATAAAGTGCTCCATTGAACATCATAAGAAATTCTTCCTGCCCACAGACATCACACTCTATAATGCCCCTGCCATCTTAGCACCACCCCCACTACTGAAGGAGGCCACATAGTGGAATGTTAATTTTTTACCCATGTTTTTCTTTTTTCCCCATCCTTTTTATCTTTCTTTTATCTCTTTTTCAATGCAATATTAATCATCAATGCAATTATGCTTTGTGCAATGTGCTATGCCTTAATTAAAGTATTGTAATGTGCAATACCCTATATCCAAGTGTGAGTGGTAGTTAACACGAAAGGCTCCCCTTTCATGTCACTACTATATGTGGTATCAAACTTATCTAATACTTTGGCTATGGTCAACAGTGTACCTATGTTAGGTGTTGCTGTTATATATGTGGGGTAACATAAGTGAGTATAGTATCTGTCATATCTAATTATGTAACGTGTTTGGTCTACATTGTGTCTATGTTTATCTGTGCAGTTGTAACATAAGCAGTTTTCTGCAGGATCAATAAACTATTTCTGATCTGTTCTGATCTGATTAGATACCTTCTTATGCCTCAACAGGTGGTATTTTACCTCACCAAAAATGTTTTTTCCTTCACTTACTTCAACGATGTCCTACACCACTATTATTTTTATTAATTAGGCTTTTTAAGGCATGGTATAATGTTCTATTAGTATAGTAATTCCTTATATATTATTTCCTTCACTCTTGATTTTCTTGGCAAACATTCTTAAATGTCTTCTGTGTATGTGTCCAGCTTAACTTTCCATTGTAATCCCTTGCCTTTTATATTTAAAATATACTTCTCATCCTTAGTGAAGTTTAAATATCCCTTTTGTGTACTGGTTCCATATGGTCTGGATAAAAGTCCACTTTAACTGCCAACTTATCTCTGTTTAATGTAGAAGTATAAAGGTGTACCTCTGATTTTATTTTATGTATCCAAAAGACTAGCTCATGAGTGTAATTATCATTCAAAATATATAAACAGCTTCTTTAATATTAACCTAGCTAGTGAGTTTTCCCAAAGATTTTAACCAAATGGTTTAATTAGCGTCTAGATTCAACCAGTACACTATGAAAAGATGATATTCCAGAAAGATTATGGGTGAGCAAGGTGTCATTATTTACAAAAAGTCTGATTACATTTGCATTTCTGTTCAAGATAAATGTTTTGGAGGGATAGGTATAACAGGAAGGAAACAGATTTCTACTGTCTTAAGTTCAACAGTTTGATTCCGTTGCTCTTGTTTGCTGTTCATTACAAAGCTTAAAAACTACCTTCTGTTCTGTTCTGCCTCAGCTGGGAAATCTTCATACTTCAATCTCCTTTCAACCAAACCTCCAAAAGGGTCAGAAAGTCTATAGGAATAACTGGTTTCTTGCTTACATTCTCAACATTTCTTCATGTTGAATATTATAGTGACAATTATTCCCTTAAACCATCTTGACTTTGTTACATTTTCCCTGCTGCCCATTGTTCTAAAACTAACTGCATTCATTTTCCCAACTCTCTGGTGTCAGCCAGATAGAAATGAAACCACCCCTTTTACAAAATATGATTTCCATGAAAGGTACACCAGTTATTAATCAACAGTTCTCATTGTTTATAACTGATCCAGGTGCAGATTAGCCTTAATTATTTAACTGATTTCTTGTTTTAACTGAAAAACTGGCAAATTAAGTAGAAGGCTATATTCGTTTCCCTAGACTCTGTCATTTTAGCAATTTCTGTATACCTATGCTAAAGTTATGTTTATGCAATCTTCCTCATATTATTAATTTCCATCTGAGTTACAATATGCTCTATATTGCTTAAGGTCATGGAAGCATTTTTTATCTTTGTCAAGGTAAACAAATAAAACTTGATTGCCACCTTAAATATACATTTCTTTAATGACAGTCTCTCATGTAGTGAGCAACAATTATGTCTTCTTTTTGAGGGCTAGTGTAATTTGTCCATTCCTGGTAAATATCATATTGACAACACACCCGTTAGAGTTGACCCAGTAGTCAGGGACTTAGGGACACACATAGATAGTAATCTAGCCTTTGATCATCACATGTCTACAGTGGGGAGGAAATCATTCTATGCTGCACACAACTTATAAACAAAGGTATGGCATCTAAGTCCAAGGAAGTCATTGTTCCACTGTATTTTGCATTCAGCAGACCTGTCATTGAGTACAATGCCCCCCTTTGGTATGTACCTAATCAGGCATATCCAACAAATGGAAGGTCCACAGAGGTTCCTCACTAAAAGAATACAGGGAGTAAGTAATATGTCCTATGCAGACTGACTCAAGCCTGATTCCTGTATTCTGTCTCCTACAGGCTTTTGAAGGGAGATCTATGCCTGGCATATAGGGCATTGTCAGACCCCACTCTAATGGACCTCCTGCATATCCACAAACCAAACAGCACCAGAATCACCCATTCTAAAGACTTAAACCTTGCCCGTGATATAAATAGGACCTGCTGGACAGATAGGTATGTATCCCAGACACTACCCCATCTATGGAACAGGCTCCCCATCCATGTGAAGCAGAGTTCCTCCCTATCCCAATTCAAGTTCAACTTGGACAACTGGATGGAAAAAGGGAAATTCATCCCTGGTTTGGCACTTATGTCTTTAATGGACACAGGTAACTTGTAAATGGTTCATCTCCTAGGTTCAGGCTTACACTTATCAAGTGTAACAGAACTTGTTAGAGATTTGGGATGCATGGCTAGGCTTAAATAGGCTATTGTGGTTGTTAGCCTAGTAAACACCTATGAACCTATGAACCTATTTGCACTTTTACTCTATAAGTGCACTTACCCTTTTTTATTACAAATGCCATTTTTCATGGTTTCTTTAAAACTTAACTTTTCCTTCATTTGTTGAGTTTATAAATTTAAATTCTGATTCCCAGTGTTGCAGTCATTACATTTACCTCTCCCCAAATCATTGTGTTCATCCATTTCCTGCTAAATTTTGCAATTCATCATGTCCTAATATTGAACTCACATTTACTTCATTCATTTTTCCTTATGACATTGATCTCATTCATTTCTTTTGTTTCTTTATATTTCCCTTCATTCCTACTTTCTAATCTGTCCACTTTTGTTTATGAACCAATGGTGAGTTGATTTTTCAGCTGTAGCTTCACTAGTAGTTATGCCACTGATCTCAGTTTTGTTCTCCTTATCTTTCTTTGTACATGTACATTTTCCATTCACTCCACTTATGTGATCGTCTTGGTCTATTTAATTTAATCCAGGTACAAATTAAGAAAATCATTAACTATCATTAGAAGTATGTCTGCCTGGATAACCTTTTGTTTGATTTTAATATTGCTTCCCTTTTTCTCCTCCTGATGTCTGTTTGCTCTAGTATCCAGTTTGAATATATTCATTATTGTGCCTAACTCAATCCTGTGCAGCAGCAGTCTTTTACAATCTGCTTAGTCATTTCATCAGCAAGCATTTCATACATAAAAGAGCTTCAATAACTTGCTAAGCCACTCTTGGAATCCACAGTCTACAGACTGTGCGCTGCCATGTTCTTTTTGTTTTCATCCTTCATCTATATGCATGCTGGTTTTAAATTTTAAGAAATGATTTATGGCTGTGCATGCCTACTTAGTTTTATCTTTACAACTAATTCCTCATAGTTCTTGTTATGCTACAAGTCTGACAAACTTCTCTTTTCTCTTCTTTGTCAACTCAGCACTGACGTATTTCTTTCTTTCTTCATTTAAAGTATTAAAATGCCAGACTCACACTGCACAGGTAAGTCTAAAATTTTAAGTTTGAGTTGTCAAATAAATTAAAAAAAATTGAACACAATAGGCAATCGTAGGAAAAATATATTAGAAAAAGCACGGCTACTATATCAAACTTTTATCAAACTGTTTTATTTCAGTAGCCTATGTGTTTTGCCATCTGTTTCCTTGGGTTCCCATTACCAGAACGCAGAGGCAGTTTGTTGAATGCGTCTTGACTGAACCAAAACGAGTGAAAAGACAAAATAGCGAAGCTGCTTTTCAGCGAATTCTTTCCCTGGGAAAGAATTTGCTTAGCCGCTTTCGTTACTTTGCCATTTTTGGCACTGTAATGCAATCTTGGAGTTGGTATATTTAAGTAGGGGGTGTGGGGGGCAGAGCCCCCCATGTGGGTGTGTGGGGGGGCCCAAGCCCTCCACATTATGTAATGATTTAAAGTTTTTATGGGTTTTTTTTTATTTTGGAACAGCGATTTTTTTTCCCTTTAAAGTTTTATTTTTTATTTATTTATTTTTTTTATTTTGGAACAGCGATTTTTTTTTCCCTTGGGAAAAAAATCACTGTTCTGAGGTTTCAATGTTGTAAGCTTTCACTTACATGGGGTTGATTATTTATGGTTTGCTTTGTAAGCGTGAGATAATATAATATAGACCCGTTTCCTCTGCTATGATTTACTCCTAATTTAGTGGCACATATTAATCCACAAGTTATATTTATGTTATGGTAGTTCCCACACTATATAATACCATTAATTCATTAATTAATGTAGAGGATTAAGGTTATGAGATGTTAACAAGACCTGTGGTCCTGGATTCAAGTCCATCAGTCTACATTTGCCTATTGTGTGAATTTAAGCATGTCACTTTACTGGACAGTGCTTATGGGTTACCACTCAAAAGAGGCAATAGTGCTGAGCAGGCTTACCTTTTTGACAAATAAATAAAATAAATACATGGCATGGCATTCAATAGGCTACTGTCTTGCTATCATCCATGTTGATTTCAGGCCTGGCAGATCTGAACTGATTTGTCTACCTCCAACCTTTTACAATAGCCATCCAAATTCCATCATTTCTTACTCAATATTTATATTAACAGTGAACTGAATAGTCTAAATTTCTGTCATGCTATGGAAATTCAGGTAATTTTTAAACAGACTTTTAAATGCAGAGTCAACTGTATCCTTCTTATAAATATATTACTTGTTCATTTTTGTTTTATACATGACTTACCATTCCAATCAACCAACTAACCTAACTTATTTTCATTGCTAGCTTAAAACAACCTATGCACTAACTTCTGTCCTTGAGCTTCTAATCCATTTTTATCATCTCTCACTTTTCCCTCTAAATACATATCCTCCTACACCTTCGACTCACACTTTCATGAATAAAAAATAATGTATGAAATGCTACATCTTTAGATATCCATGTGTTAAACAGCTCACTCCACTAACATCTTACAGCCCAGCACTTGCTCAGACCTAATAGCAAGCATTAATATACCCTGATACTGATTGCCCAGCAGGACAGGGCTCTTTATTCACCCCTCACCAACCAAGCAACTAAGCAGCTCACCCTACTATTCAGGCATGACCAAAGGGCAACTTCAGGTGCACTCTCCAGTCCAGCTAGTGAATCTGGGTATCGTGAGGCAATGTTACAACTGCCTCATGTACAAAGACAACCCTCTCCTCCTACCACAAAACACTAACATATGCGCCAATTATACAGCCAAACTGGAAGCTAAGCTGTCTCCACCCAAGACTGGAACCGACAGTCAAGAGGAGAAGGTTAACACTTGCACCACAACTCCAGCCTCACACAGACCTACTAAAACAGCACTGGCAAAAAACACACATAAATACACAAAATCATACTTGAAGGCTCTAAATAAAAACCTGCAAAAGCCTCAGAGACCTCCAATGCAGACACCCAAACAACCTGCACTTCCTGTCACAAACCAGACAACACATAAAACACAAAATCAGTGTGTCGCAGAATCACAGCCCTTAAGGCGAAATAACATACCTAGCACACTAGCAATATGTGACTCTATAGTCAGGCACACTGACGTCCCACTCACTAGGCTGGACAAGCAGAAGGTTACTTTTAGCTGCCTGTCAGGAGCCAGAATCCACCACATAACACAAGCACTCAGGTCACTCCAGAACAAGTACAAATATGACCCTGTCATTGTTCATGTTGGTGTGAATGACCTGAGATGTACTTCCCTGGATCATGTAGCCCAGGCTGGTCTGACCCTGACCCTGAGTAGCATCCTGCCCTCACCAAGAATGATACCTCAGTATAAAGAAAAAATGATCAATTTCAACAATTGGCTAAGCTTCTGGTGTCATTCAAAGGGGATCCAGTGTCTGTCAGCCTGGGATGACATGCTCGACAAGCCGCATTGCTTCGCAAGAGACGGCTTTCACCTGTCACCCCTAGGCTTTCGAATACTGGCCAAGGCTCTTGCTGCCCCCATAGTGCCTTTTTTAGGCAAGGCTCAAAAGTCAAACCTACCTCCGTAAACAGCACAATTAACAAAAAACTGAGGGTTATGCTACTCAACGCCAGGAGTTTAAATCTCAAAATGTACGCGCTCGAAGCACTCCTCAGTATGGTGAATGTCGACATCTGTGCAGTAACTGAAACCTGGTTCAAGGCTCCAGAGAGCACCCCAGCACTACCGGGCTACAACTCATACCACACATTTTGGCCACAGAACACAGACCGAAACACAAAAGGAGGGGGTGCATCCATATTCATCAAGGATACCTACACCTCCAGGTTAGTGGTGCAGCATGATACCTCTGAGATCATCCATGTGCAACTAACTTCGGGCAAATCTGCAATGCAAATTGTGGCCTGCTACAAATCACCCTCCATGACCCAGCACCACCACTCCACCTGGAGACACTGGAAAACATGAAGGTCCTACCAAACACCCTGATATTGGGCAATTTCAATTACCCTACCATTCACTGGGAAAACTACTCGAGTACAAATTCCCAGGTCCAGCGCTTCCTGGAATTCATCAACTCAAATGCCCTGGATCAGCTTGTAAACTCCCCCACCCGAGGTGAAAACATATTGGACCTGGTCATCACCAACATGGGCGACAGGTGTTCCACACCGGAGGTCAACCCGTCACTGGTTAGATCAGACCATAAACTAATCACTCTGGATGTCCACACCTCACCACCACCCCCAACTAAGGAAACCACAGTAAAAAACTTTTCTAAAGCAAACTTTACCTTACTTAAGACAGAGGTGGTAAGTTTCACAGCCCCCATGCTAAAGGATAACACTGCCCAAGATGCAGAAACCTTTACAAATGCACTCTATGAGTGCCTACAAGGATGCATGGATCATGCCATCCCTAGCAAAACCAAGACTCACTCCTCTAAAAGAAGGAAACCAGTTTGGTGGACCCCTGCAATAAACAGGCTATACAATAGAAGGAGGAAACTAGTTCAGAAAAAAAGCAAATCCCAAGAAGGAAAGACATCCCTGATCAGTATCAGTAAGAAATTGAGGTCCCTCATGAAATAATCCAAGGCTAACTTCGAAAGAAAAATAGCCAAGGATTCAAATGATAACCACAAAGCCTTCTTTAGCTATGTTAAGAATTTAAGTGGCAACTCACAGGTATGCACTGAACTAGTGCAAAATAGCACAAAATATACTGAACCTACTGATATTGCCAACATCCTGGCAGATAGATTCAGTGCAAACTTCACCCCCCTCTCACCTCCAAAAGGGCCCACAACAATACCAGAAAAGTGTAGTGTCCCAAAAATCACAGACGCACAGGTGAAAACAGCCCTTTCAAAAGCCAAAAACACAGCATCAGTGGGATCAGATGGTGTCCCAGGCTGCGTCTTGCATGGACTACAGAACGAACTAACTCCCCACCTAAACACCTTGTTCAACCTCAGCCTCTCCACAGGCTATGTGCCCACAGAATGGCACACAGCAGAGGTTATTCCTCCCCACAAAGGAGGGGCCACAACTGACCCTGGTAACTATCGCCCCATAAGCCTGACTAGCCTGGTCTGCAATGCTATGGAGCGCATCATCATGGAACTCATTAACAAAGACATTGGGAACCTCCAAACACTAGACTTGACCCAGTTCGGCTTTGTTAAGTGCAGATCATGCCTACTAAACCTGGTTGACTTCTTTGAGACAGGCACCAAGGCCATAGATGAGGGAAAGGTGGTTAACACAGCCTACCTTGACCTCGCCAAGGCTTTCGACACCATTCCCCACTCGGGTATTACAGAAAAACTCACCAGTCTGAACATAAACCCCTATGTCACGAGATGGGTTGCCAACTGGCTTACAGACAGAGCTCACACATTAAGAATAGCGAGCTCCAGGTCCGACTCTAAACCAGTCACAAGTGGTGTCCCACAAGGCTCGGTCCTGGGACCCCCTACTGTTTGGCATATACTTCTCAGAAGTACAGGCAAACACAGGAGGACTATGGCTAACCAAGTTCACTGATGACTGCAAACTGGGAGCCATAATTGACCCTCTGGCTGACATGGACATCCTCCAAAAGGGCCTTACTGAGACGGACACCCTGATCAAAGTCATGGCCTGGCCAATGCCAAAAATACATAGTCATCCTGTTTGGGAAAAACAAAACACCCACGAATTACCACATAGGTGGCAGCCCCCATACTACAGAAGAGGCAATAAGAGATCTGGGGACCCAGGTAGATAGTAATCTCTCCTTTGACAATCATATTGCCAAACTCATTAGGAAATCCTTCTATGTGGCCCATCTAATTACTAAAGGGTTCACATCTTGAAATAAAGAGGTTATAGTGCCCCTCTACTCGTCACTCATTAGACCCATCATAGAGTACAATGCCCCATTTGGGATGTACCTCACAAGACACTTCCAACAGCTGGAAAGACCACAAAAGTACCTCACCAAGAGGATTACTGGTCTCAAACATATGTCCTATGCAGCCCGACTGAAAAAACTCCGGCTGTACTCAGTCGCATATCACTTAATTAGAGTTGAGCTCTGCCTGACTTACAAAGCATGTCCAACTCAGAAATGATGGACATGCTCCACCTAAAGAAATCCAAGTCACTGCGAGCCACGTTCTGTAGTGAGCTAAACCTTGCCACAACAATAAATAGAACATGCTGGAGGGATAGATTCTTGTCACAGAGATTCCCCATGCTTTGGAACAAAATTCCAAATAACATCAGGCAGAGCCCGTCACTAACACTCTTCAAAAGAAACCTTGATGAGTGGATGGGTAACAGAAAATACACCCCTAGGATCACTTCATTGGCTCTGCTTGACAGAGGATCAGTTAATTAATCAATGGGGCAGTGAAAGCCAACATACTCTGGCTAGGCTTATAAATGCCCTCGGGCAGATAGCCTAGTACCTACTTATGAACCTATGAACCTATGAACATTCAGTCCACTTATTTGAAGTAGAACTACAAGGGAGTAAGGCTAATTAATCAGCCAGTCATAAAGAGATAACATTAACTCCACTCACAGGGGTGGACATGTATAGGAGCAAGTCTAAAGAAGTGCCCCTTTGAGGTTAAAAGTACCACTTGCTCCTGCTTCTTAAAAATCAGTAGAGTAACACTTAGGTCAGCATTTTTTAAATAAAATGAGAAGATTAAAAGCAGCAGAAGACGACATGGAGCTGATATGAGGGTATCAAAACTAGCATCAGTGATGCTGCAATCAAAAAACTAAATTAGCATCTTCACTATAAGAAATTAATTATCTTAAGTCCTCATTAGCAGCAGTGTTATTGGGAAATTAGGCTGCAGAGTTATCCAGTCAAGGAGAGAAAATATTCAGTTCAAATGTGCCAGTGATCGCTTTCTTGGAAATGACTCCTTCACTTGCTTATTGAAAAACTTGGGAACACAAATGCATGCGTGCATCCCATAATACATAGCTCTGGGTGAGAGATATTGAAGTCAGTCCGAACTTTCACCTGTTGTACTGCCTTGAAGGATGTTGCTGCTATCAAGAAGCTCAGAGGGTATCTCTGAGCTTCTTTGAAACTAATTATAATAAAATCTCTCATGAGTAGTAGTGCTGCAAGGAGCTAAAGCTACATAGTCAGTCACAGAAATGTGTCCCTTTTAGTATGCCACTAGCATCCCTTAGTTCTTAAAAATTCCACAGACTAAAACTATATGCCAACAATTTTAAATAAAATGAAAAAATTAAAAACACAATATGACATGGAGCTGAGACAGTCCATTTTCTCTATTTTTCTACTGCCTCCCAGGATATCATACCTACACTGAAAGCTTATTGCATGTCTTTGAGTATTAACCAAATTCCACATTCAAGAAAGTAGCATTTTTGCATGTCTATTTAACTGAGTGTGACTGATGTTTTTTTTAAATCTCTGTGAAGGCTTTTAAGCCGAGGCACTAAGATTTGAATAAAGTCTGTTTGGGGTCACTGGCCTTTGGTTGTATTTTAGTTTATTTTAGATTATGTATAGTTGTTTTAGCATTTTTGCATTAACTATTTACGTTAATCCCCCTTCTGCATTATGCTTTATATTTCTGCATTCTCATCTATTTTTCTCCATTATACCATAGGAGTTTCTCATTCAGGCCCAAAATTCTACTTTATAGCTCAGTATGTCTATTCCATAATCAACACATATTTCTACATCATACCAAAATATTTCTTATAAATATCCCAGGATTTCCAAAAATGTAGAAAACCACATTTGGTCTAGACTGAGAAGATATGCACGTGCTTTGGTGTGTGTGTGTGTGTGTGTGTGTGTGTGTGTGTGTGTGTGTGTGTGTGTGTGTGTGTGTGTGTGTGTGTGTGTGTGTGTGTGTAGTTATCAGAAATAAGATGAAATACATCGTTGTGGCCAAAATTTCTTTCATGTGATCAAGGCTGGTCACAAATCAGAGGCTCATCAAGCAGTACGCACCATGAAACATCATCCAAGATCCACATTGATTCAGTTCCAAAGGCCTATAAGGCAAATAACCACACAGTCCAATATCTTAGTCATAGGTGACTCCATAGTGAAACACTGATGTGGCGTTCACCAGGCTGGACAAGGAGAGTGTCACTATTAATTGCCTACCAGGTGCCAGGATTCATATTATAATGCATACATTAAAGTTCCTGTGCCACAAATACATATATGACACTCACAGTGCACATGTAAGTAAATGACATGAGATGTATTTTCCTGGACTGTATAAAGACATACATAATGGGGGTTTGGAATATATTTCTGAGGCAGGTATGGACCATGCCATGAGTAACACTGAGTAAACTAGCCTTGAGTAACATTCTACCATTGGCAAGAATGACGTTGCAATATGAATAAACAATTACTGACATCAACAATTGTTTTAACTTATAGTGGCATTCAAAGGGTCTCTCTCTCTCTCTCTACATATATATATATATATATATATATATATATATATATATATACATATACAGATATATATATATATATATATATATATATATATATATATATATATATATATATATATATATATATATATATAAATATATATATATATATATATATATATATATATATATATATATATATATATGTATGTGTGTCCTGATTTTCCAAGGATGGCATGCACCTATTTGCCTATGGCTTTTGTATACTGGCTAAATCCCTGTCAACCTAATAGTGCCTTTTTTGAGAAGATCAGTCCTCTAATGCTTCCAACATAATAAAACAAAATGTGGACAAAATACAGGTATTGCTGTTCAAAGCTAGGAGCCTAAACAAAAATAAATTCACTCCCTTACAAGCCCTCCTTAGCCTGGTGAACATGTTTATCCACATTGTCACAGAAACCTAGTTCAAAGCTAATGAGTGCACTCAGTCAATGCAGGGTTCCAATTCCTGCCACAGGTTCCAGCCAACTGCATTAGATAAAAGCACTAAAGGTAGAAATGTCTCCATATTCTTAAAAAATATTTCACTACCACACATGTTAAACAAGATAATGACCTGGGACTCTTCCATATCCAACTTACTACGTGTAACCCCCTTATCATATGATAGCTAAATACAGGAACTCCTTTATGTCTCCTACAGATCAGTAGCCTAATAAGTATCTATGATCCTATCAGTCAAAGTTTATGGAAGGAATCATGCATGTGAATCCATTTCATCATCTTGTGTGCACAGTCTGTGACTTAAAATTGACTAAATCACCATTTGAACTAACTGTTTCAGTAGACTTGATGTTATTTTCCTGGGAAACACCCTTGTTTGTAGTCATAACTACTGCTAGAATATGTCTGAACTACAGACCTTGACATGAAGCAAGCTTACACAACCTTTTGTAACAACATATGTATAAAACTTTAATAATATTTTCCATGCTGTAGGAGCTGCTTCCTTAAGCTTTCCAAAAACAGTAAAATAAAGAAAAGTTAATGCCACACACCTGGCAGCTCAGATGACCCAAATTCATTTAGTGACTCAGGTGCCTGAAGATGCTGACTAGGGAAGATCAGAATGAGAGGCCACTGCTGGCTTGCCCATTCTGAGAGGAAAGTGCAGTCTCTGGCTTGGAACAAAGGTGGCACCTAGAGGGAGTCTGAGACAGCAGAGACTCTGCTATCACAGAGCACTAGTACTTGTAAGGAGAACATGGCATAAGGAGACACCTGCCCTTTCAGGGAATAGCGCATGAAGCTGCTGGGGAAAAGGGTGCCCCCATGGGGAGATGATATATTGATACCCCCAGGGTCATCAAACTGGTATATTTCCTAGCACCCTGTTCTTTACAGGGAACAAAGGGCCAGTTAGGGCTCCCATGCAGAAACAAGGACTCTTACCTAGCTCAGGAATTGCAATATTCTTATCACCCAGTAACAAATAGGCCAACTGGGTGGATATAGTGGAGCTGTTTGCATAAGATTTTGGATAGAACAGAACAGAAAACAAATTGAGCAGCACAACTGGGTCATAGTATTTCTGTGCTGCTGCCATGAATGGTGGTAGTTATAAGACTGCCTCTGTTTTGTTCATGTCTTATGTAAAGCTGTAACCAGTCATCCCTAAAAATATTTACTATGTACTGTGACATCCCTCCTCTGGGCCAGTGACCAAGTAGTATCAGTCCTCACCACAGACACTGGTGATGGAAGTTCATTTGGAACAAAAATATAGTTACACACAGTATTTCCAGATGCAGCTCTCTGCATCAAACACAATTTTCTTTAAGAGCACACAGGAAGCACACTCAGTCCTGGGTTGGATTTCCCTCTCTCTGTCCAGGCCCCCAAATAAGGCTCCCCACTGAAACAGCCATAGAGTTGAGTCCTCAGCCAAGGGTTCAAAACTAAGTCCTCCACCACGCTCTCTGTGAAGCCAGTGCTCTGTGTCCTTGCTCCAAGTAGCTGACAGACACACTCATTTTGATTCAGTTTTGAGAAAGGCTGGCACAGATTTACCAGCTATGCCCCTCTGCCTGGACTATAAAGTAGATACTGCCACCAGTACACTCCAAAGCCAGCTACTCTAAGGCTGTTGCAAGGGTACTCAATTATACTGAGTAAAATTCATATTAATACAATTGGTAGTGTTTGACCAATGTAGCAAGGCTTTCAGAAGTGGCCACAGTGTCACCAAATACATATAAGTACTCTCAAGGGTTAAAATATTCTCTAAAAGATCAACCACAATGAAAAGTTTAAATATATTTAATAATAAATAATAAGAAAACATGAAAATACTAAATATCTGTTTACAATAAACACCATAGTTTCAGACACAGGAAATATTAAAAATAACACAGATGAAAAGATTCACACAGATACAAAAAACAATGCTTAACTAATCTCATTATATTCTTCTGACTAATCTAAAGAATTACTATATCCTACTTACTTAATAAAGCATGCCAAGATGAAGTGGGTGATTGGTCTTGTCACTTCCAAAACAGAATATTGTGATACTTCAGTCTCATCTAGTATTAAGACATCATTTCAGTGCTGGATTACAGAATATCACATGAATTTGCTCATCTGACTTCTGGTTCCCACACTACCCCTTTTACCAGAAACTGAACCAGAATGTAGCACCCATGTGTCATAATATACACGCATAGAGCTTTGCTAAGATGTGTTATAGCATCTGGAAGCTAGAAAACCATTTCAAAAACTTCCACCCTTCCATTCACTCCTCAGAACAATACAGTAGGATTTCTAGTACTGGCTTTCATTCACATTTCATCTCTGGCTGCATTCAGAAATGCAAGATACAATCTTTATGGCCTAAACCAGGTAATTTAATTTCAGACTATTTTTCAAAGTAAGATGAACGCCAGATTAACCTCTTCTCTTCCAGTATCCTCTGTTACAATATATTCATTTCAATAGTTACAATACAGTCTGACATACAGGTGTATATTTTTTCTGTCCAGCAGGACCTACTGTTGGTACATTTTAACACAAGCAGCTTTACAAATACATTTTCAAAACAAGCACCTGTACAAGTCAATTTGATATACACATGACATATAATTCTTTACAAAATTCCAGCTAGCTATGCTGGCATATGTTACACATCCACTGCCATACTTCTCCTGGCATAGCTGGCAAAACCTCACCTCATCCATGTGCTACTAGGTAAAAGACCAATCCAGAAACATAGCAGGTTTTTGTAAGGCAGTGCTGCAGGGTATACCTTTCCAGCTGTTAAACACCCTTGATTATTCTTATAAAGAGCTTCCAGTGTGGCTGGCAGAGAGGTGCCACAAACATACAGTATAAATCTGATTAAATGTCATTTTACTAAACCATGAAGAACAGTTTTTAAGATTGTCTTTCTGACATATCTAGATGTATGAACTTTTACACAGTGTGCCAGTCATGTTACTAACATAAAAAACAGCAGATCAGGTCATTTGCATCAGGGCAATCTACTGAAGTACCCCAGAAACTATTCAGTAGTGTAAATATTTCAAGCAATTTACGCAGAATCTGAGGCCGGTTACCATGTTTGTTTCTCTCAAAGAATAATGTTTTCAAAGCAAACAAAAATGACTAAGCAGCAAAAAATATTTCTCTTTGTGAATATATAGGAATGAAACCATACAAAATAGATATCAAGACTGTTTGTTCTACTTATTAATTTACAAATGTTTAAAATAATACATGGAAATTGTCATCTCTGCCCCTTTGCCCCCCTTATTGTATTTTGAATAATCTATAAAGCCATTTTATAATTTTCTGCAGAAAGATGTTTTAACAGATGAAAAGAAAATATTTTAAAGAGTTCAGATTTTTTCTACCATTCTCAGAAAATTGTAATTTTGAAAAATATTAATTAAAAATGTTTTCATGGATTTACAGTTCATTTCTAGTGGTCATGGGAAGCAGAATTATGTGCTAAACAAATGACCAGGGTACATGATTTAGTAAATGTTCTCAGATTAGATCTGTAGATCAAAGTCATTAATAATTGCACATCTGTTATCCATACAGACAGACACTGCACAATGAAAAAGGAAACTGACCATTTTAATAAATTTTTGAAGTACCCAAGGAATTAATGTTTAATGGAATAAATTAATGTGTAACTCTCAGTGTAAACATGTTTTGATACTCTTATAGTATCACATGCCCATAATTTAACACTTATTTAAATGGTACAATTGTTATGTATCTCATTTAGGAAATTGTGACCTTTTTCATTGAATTCAGGAGAGGGTTGATGCATCAAATTACTGACCACATGCAAATACACACACACACACAAACTGTGAGCATCTGTTAGCTGCAACAGTGAACCCTGGATGACTCCCACAATACTTCACAATTTCTGCTGAGCCCTTCATTTCCTATGAGTCCTGGCAGCATGCACATTCAAATTCCAGGTCAGGGATCAGATAATTTGGATGCCATGCCTTTTCTTGGTAGGTTTCAGTTACAGACTCATAAGCTGTGTTTTTCACAGTGGATTACATCCGCAAATGAATCTTTTAAGCTCATATTTTTAAAGGCTTATCCCAATATGCAACTTACAATGTATGCTGTCTAATAAAGTAGTTCAAAATGTTAAGAACTAAATCAAGAAGGCTACAAGAAAAAATAATATTGTTTTGGCAAAACGTAATTATTTGAAAGCATAAAGTAGGATACACATTAATTTATTACTAAATGTTAAATCTAGAGACCCTTTAAAATTGACCTTTGTAGAATACACATTGTCTTTCTCTCCATCTCTTTCACTTTCTCTGTGAGCCTTTTTCTCTCTCTCTCCTCTGTCTTCACTTTCTCTTAATTGCACAAAGGTACACGCAGAAAACTGCAGTGTCATGTTACCATTCCCCTTCCAAAATTAAAAATTATACAACAATCAGAACAGACACCTGCATTCCTCACCACCAACAGCCCAACATGATTGTCCTTAAAAATGAAAGTTTTATAAAATTATGGGAAAATACTCTGTACTGCCTTCGCTAGTCAGTGTTTCAGTAGTGCAGGAACCAGCTTCATTTCTGACATCAGGGTTTAGTTATTAGAACTTTGCCAAGGAATGATATATAGCAGTTAAAGCATCTACTCTTGCAGGTATAGCAAACAATACCCCTCACCCCCAACAAACCAATGTAGACCATCCAGTTAAGGTTTCTTGCAAAATATATATATCAGTCATGTAGAGTGACAAATAACTATTTTTCTATCCTTCTCAAACAAATAAGGTTTGGCTCTAGCTCCATCTTTATTGTTTGGGAAGAAATTTTTATATGACATAGACGTAGCTTTCCATATAGAAACATATATGAATGAATGAATAGATATCCCTTTCTTCAGGTTCCCTCCTGAAGATATTTCTTTTTATGGGGTGTGAACATTATGACTATGTTATGCATCTGAACTATGAACAGTATTTCTCTTCTGTAAAGGATGTAGGACAAGCTACTGAAGGTGGATCAGCCTCTAGCCTGGGTTGTAAGTCTTTCACTCAGTTTGGACCAGAGTACTAGTAGGCTTGCTTGAGCAGCAACTGACTTCTAAATATTAGCCTCTCAAAAAGTCAACAGGCTATACAGAAACCCTATAACAAGTCACATTTCTCTAAAAAAATTAAAAGTTGATCAAACTGTGGTTTTCCAAAGGAACATTAGCCTGTCCACCAGCATAAACAATATGCTCTCAGTTATGTAGCTGGTGACTGGAATTTGACTTCTATCCCTGGTTTTAAATGGTTGGTTGGAGTGGTCTCTCATTCCAGGTGAGGGAAGTGGGATTTGTCAGACCAGTGCTGTCCTCTAACTAAGGTCAGGAAGCTGTGCTGCTGAGAATCACAGTGCAATGGTTGGATTCTAACAGCATGTGTTGGGTACTGTATTATTATTAATGACCTGCTGAGGAACAAAATGTGCAAATATCCATCCAGTTCTAAGGCTCATAGGTAAAACATGTCAGTGCTTCTCTACTAGCTACACCTCCCCCATTTCGACATAAATAGCTGAAAAAAGCCAGTGGCTTGGCATAGGTGTAATAGGGATAGTGTACAATGTCTCAGTGGTGAGTGGAAGGAACAGTATGTTCAGAACAAGACTGGAGCTTGAGTGAAAACATAGTGATGCAAAACTACCCTTCCTCCACTACACAAATTATGAAAAAGATTCTTTACATTTCCAGTTTATTTGCTGATTCTGAACTTTCTGACATGGCAGTAATGGCATATGTACAGGGGCGGCTCGTGGCATAGGGCTGCCGGACTGCAGCCCCCTCAAAAAGAAAAAAAGAAAGAAAAAGAAATGAAAAATAAAAAATATTTTTTAAAATTAGGACTTTGCATAGACCGAGTCCCGCTTATCGGTCTATGCGCATGCTCAAGGCCGCCGTCCCCATAGGGGACACAAGGAGCGTCTGTGCACTTTTACAGTGCACAGACCCGACAGGATTATGGGACGTCCGGACTGCAAGAGGAGCAGCAGGGACTCGGGACAGTGCCTTAGGGATCTCGTCGGGAAGGAGCATGTGGATCTCGGGTCTTCAGTATTGCGCGGGAAGGATGTATGTATGGACGTTAACTCTGGATGTATTCAGGTAAGGTGCCTTTCAATTTACAATGTTTATTTTTCTTTTATTTGTGTGTATGGTGCTTGTGCTTTACTGGAGTTTAGTTTGTGTATGGTGCTTGTGCTTTACTGGAGTTTAGTTTGTGTATGGTGCTTGTGCTTTACTGGAGTTTAGTTTGTGTATGGTGCTTGTGCTTTACTGGAGTTTAGTTTGTGTATGGTGCTTGTGCTTTACTGGAGTGTGTGTGTGTGTGTGTGTGTGTGTGTGTGTGTGTGTGTGTGTGTGTGTGTGTGTGTGTGTGTGTGTGAAAATGCCCCAGGTGCTTATGGTGGTGTGGTAGGGAATGCCTCAGGCTTGAACCCTGTACCCTGTATGCAGGTGTTAAAGACTTGAGTTCCCTACCCACCACCATTTGTAAAAAAATTTCAGATTTTTACCTCATATTTGATCTGATCTGTTCCTCATAATATCTGTGGTTTGTAAATGTTGCAATGCTTGATATTTGATGGTGTAGTAGTAGCATTGTTGCCTCACAGCTGCAGGTTCTTGGGTTTGATTCTTGGCTGGGGTTCCTTCTTTGTGGGGTCTGTATCTTCTCCCTGTGTTTGTGTGGGTTTGCTTTTGTGCCCTCCCATGTTACAAAGACATGTCTGCATTATTTCTTCCTGGGCCTCCGCTGAAAATTTGTTTATTTGTTCCAAGTCAGACTGTCCTGATTAAAAATGTTAAATAAAATTGATAGGCATTTGAATTTCAGACTTAAGGGTTTCTGAATGTTTAATTCCCTCGTATTTGATGGTGCAGTGGTAGTATTGTTGCCTCACAGCTATAGGTTTTCTGGTTTGATTCTTGGTTGGGGTGGCTTCTGTGTGGAGTCTGCATCTCCTGCCTGTGTTTGTGTGGATTTGCTCTGGTGCCCTGCCATTTTACAAAGATGTGTCTGCAGTTTTAATCCCTGCGTCTCTGCTGAAAATTGTTTTGTTCTGTCCAGTAAATTTGACAGGCATTTGAATTTCAGACTTCAGGTTTCTGAATGTTTAATTCCTTGCAGATTTGATGGTGCAGTGGTAGTATTGTTGCCTCACAGCTATAGGTTTTCTGGTTTGATTCTTGGTTGGGGTGGCTTCTGTGTGGAGTCTGCATCTCCTGCCTGTGTTTGTGTGGATTTGCTCTGGTGCCCTGCCATTTTACAAAGATGTGTCTGCAGTTTTAATCCCTCGTCTCTGCTGAAAATTGTTTTGTTCTGTCCGCAGTAAATTTGACAGGCATTTGAATTTCAGACTTCAGGTTTCTGAATGTTTAATTCCTTGCAGATTTGATGGTGCGGTGGTAGTATTGTTGCCTCACAGCTATAGGTTTTCTGGTTTGATTCTTGGTTGGGGTGGCTTCTGTTTGGAGTCTACATCTCCTGCCTGTGTTTGTGTGGATTTGCTCTGGTGCCCTGCCATTTTACAAAGATGTGTCTGCAGTTTTAATCCCTCGTCTCTGCTGAAAATTGTTTTGTTCTGTCCGCAGTAAATTTGACAGGCATTTGAATTTCAGACTTCAGGTTTCTGAATGTTTAATTCCTTGCAGATTTGATGGTGCGGTGGTAGTATTGTTGCCTCACAGCTATAGGTTTTCTGGTTTGATTCTTGGTTGGGGTGGCTTCTGTTTGGAGTCTACATCTCCTGCCTGTGTTTGTGTGGATTTGCTCTGGTGCCCTGCCATTTTACAAAGATGTGTCTGCAGTTTTAATCCCTCGTCTCTGCTGAAAATTGTTTTTGTTCTGTCCGCAGTAAAATTGACAGGCATTTGAATTTCAGACTTCAGGTTTCTGAATGTTTAATTCCTTGTATAATTGATGGTGCAGTGATAGTATTGTTACCTCACAACTATAGGTTTTCTGGTTTGATTCTTGGTTGGGGTGGCTTCTGTCTGCATCTCCTCCCTGTATTTGTGTGGATTTGCTCTGGTGCCCTGCCATTTTGCAAAGACGTGTCTGCAGTATTAATCCCTGCATCTCTGCTGAAAATTGTTTTTGTTCTGTCCGCAGTAAAATTGACAGGCATTTGAATTTCAGACTTCAGGTTTCTGAATGTTTGATTCCTTGCAGATTTGATGGTGCAGTGGTAGTATTGTTGCCTCACAGCTATAGGTTTTCTGGTTTGATTCTTGGTTGGGGTGGCTTCTGTGTGGAGTCTGCATCTCCTCCATGTGTTTGTGTGGATTTGCTCTGGTGCCCTGCCATTTTACAAAGACGTGTCTGCAGTTTTAATCCCTGCTGAAAATTGGTTTTGTTCTGTCCGCAGTAAAATTGACAGGCATTTGAATTTCAGACTTCAGGTTTCTGAATGTTTAATTCCTTGCATAATTGATGGTGCGGTGGTAGTATTGTTGCCTCACAGCTATAGGTTTTCTGGTTTGATTCTTGGTTGGGGTGGCTTCTGTTTGGAGTCTGCATCTCCTGCCTGTGTTTGTGTGGATTTGCTCTGATGCCCTGCCATTTTACAAAGACGTGTCTGCAGTATTAATCCCTGTGTCTCTGCTGAAAATTGTTTTTGTTCTGTCCGCAGTAGAATTGACCGGCATTTGAATTTCAAACTTCATGTTCTTCAGAATACATAGTAGCACAACCTTTTTTCTAGCAATTTTCTAAGTTTATAAGATGAATATTTTAAATTTGTCCCTATTTTTGGGACTGTATTCCCCCATTATTGGCTTCGTCCAGGTTTTTGTGCTAAGGTTGACAGCTATGGCAAGAACTGAATTCACTGAATATGGACTGTAGAATTGTGCATATTTACTGATAAAGGTGCACTGTAGAATTGTGCATATTTACTGATAATGGTGGACTGTAGAATTGTGCATATTTACTAATAATGGTGGACTGTGGAATTGTGCATATTTACTAATAATGGTGGACTGTAGAATTGTGTATATTTACTAATAATGGTGGACTGTGGAAGTCTGAGTAGACTTTTTATGATAAATGTTCTCAACTGGGCAGTTTTGCCATTATGGGTGCATATGTTTTGTTTCATTGCTTACTGGAAAAATGTTCAAAACAAATTTAAAACACCCTCTAACAAGTGTACTGTATTGTACAAGGAATATAATTTTAGTACAATGAGGAAGGTGTATCAAAGAGCACATGTATGTTTCATATGCAAGGGGCCTATGATTCAAAACAGCCCAAAATTAATCTTTATCTGCCACTGGCAAAATGTATTTTCTTTGAATGTGGGTTTCAATGCTGTTTCAATGAATGTGAGTTTCAAGGGCAGAGAAGTTTTAATGCTAAGTTTTCATTGTGAGACTGCATTGCTTTGTTTAACAGATTACTTAATGTTTGTGCTGTAAAATACAAAATAAAACTTTCAAATGAAGTCCAATCATTGAAGTAAAGCAGTATGCACATTAGTGTTTATGGTAAATGGAGTGAAATAGCCAAGTAATGGTTAATTGGAATGGCTGCAGAGGCTCCAGTTCAACCATTATTTTGTCAGGGGAAGGGCAGCAAACTCAGACAGGCCCAGCTGAACTATACCTCCCAACTGTCCAGATTTTCAAAGAATGAATAGATTTTGCTTCTTATTTTTGGTTTGTTGTTCATAAAATTTGTAGTTTTAATTCCTAAATGATTTGCCAGAAGTCACTAAATAATAAGTTTCAGACTTCATAACCTTCATAAAATGCATGTTAAAGTAAGAGCCGTTCTATCAACTGTCTCAATTTATACAAGAGCAATTTTTAGTACTGTTTATATGTGCCCCCAATATATTTGGCCTTGTTCAGATTTACTGCATTAACAGGTTGAGAGGTACATGCAAATAAATTGCTTTATAGAATTAGGCATAGCCAACCTCTCAACTGTCCCCAATTTTTGGCTCAAAATGTTGCTCTTCCCCTAATAATCCCTCCATAAAATAGCAATTTTGGAAGAAAACATGGAGGGTTTACAATTAAGAAATAACTGTAATAATCAAAGTTATAGATTACTTGAAATGCATGTAGATTCTTTTATTTTGTCAGCTGCTCAAGGTAGCAGTACTAATATTAAAGTGTCCCTTCTTTGACAGGTAGAAGCTGTATTGTGTGTCTATTTTATATTTTTGCATCACATTTTGGTCCATTTTTCATAAAATTGTGTTTTTTGGCAAATTAGTGACAAATCACTAAAGACTGAAGTTAGAAAATGACAGACATTTGAGTTTCAGATTTTATACCCTTCAGAAAATTCATACTAATGCAAGACCTATTCTATTATCTTTCTAAGTTTATTAGAGCAATATTTAAAAATTGTCCTTCTTGTTGTGCCTTTGTCCCACTTCTGTGTATGGCTTTGTCCAGATTTCTTGCTCTTGAAGTGAAGTTGAGAGGTATGACAAATGTGTCAGGGCCATCACAGTCAGCCAGAGAGATTTCAAATTGTGACATGCTTGTTGCACCCCACTCCCCATGTAGTGACTCTGGATGTGTCCAAGCAAGGCAAGGAGTAGTTGTATCTACCTTGGATGGGGAGGACACACTGCATAAGTACTACAGTGGCTTTTCATCTGTCCTTGATTTTGCAGAATGGTCTGGTTTCTGTCATATTTTTGTACTGTTGATTTATGCTTATTACTCAAAGTGCCTGTTGCTCTGTGTTTAAGTAGCAATGCTTTAATGACCATAAGGTAAGCTTGTCTGACATCGTAAGATGCAAGTAAGCTTTAATAAGCATACTGTTAAAGAATTGCCAACATTGAAAGCCTTTCTGTTGTTGCCATGCAGAGAATACTTGACTAGATAATGTATAAGCCTTGGGTATTAAAGGACAGGATTCCATTATTTTAAAAAGCTCATTACACTTGTTGGAGACTTCCAGTCATCTCTACAGGCTTTACCCGTAAACTAAACAGAATGCCAATCATGTGTGGTCCATAACCTGTACAGTAATCCTTTAAGCAATGTATCTTGAGCTTGTTTCTTGTTTGCTTTTCATTTTTACTTTTATCATGTTTTCCCCATGAAACGTTGTCAGGCAGCAGGTCTTTTTTGGATAAGAAACATTTTTACAAGTGGGGGCATCACATAGATTTCTACTTTCAGCATGTTGCTTGGTACTTTAATAAAGCTGAATATATTATAATTAGAACTGCAGTGCAAGGAGAAGTAGTTTGAGTTGAGTGCTTCTGGTTTTTCTTATACTTGATTTTGACTGGCATTCCAGTAATGTATTTAAAAAGTAATTTATTTTTTCATGCCTCACAACCTTTTGTTTCCATCTAGATATTAAGTAAGCTGTCATGCAGCCAATGCATTGAAATATTTTTATTCTTCTACACTTATTTTTGTCTTGATTGGACTTTCATAATGATGGTTTGCCACCCAGGGCAGCGTATTTAATTAAAGTTAGTTTTTTTGTGGTTTTGTGCATAGCTCCTCCCCTTTATGGTTGACCACACCCTTCCCTTTGACCCCGCCCATTCAGCGTCTCCTGCAGCCCCCCTGTGATTTGAAGTCACCAGCCGCCACTGCATATGTACAGATCTAGTATGTCAAATGCACATTTCCAAGTGCACATATATCAAATTTAGGGTTGGTTGCAACCAGCTATGTTGACAGATCCTGATTTCAGAACTGGCCAGCATTATGTGTATTGAGAGATCTCACCCCCCCCCCCCCAAAGCATCAGTGATATGGGCAAACTGTAGCAACTACCGCTTGTTATATGACTTTCAAGCAGTATAAGAATAGATGGCTATAATTATTGGCAGGTGCTAATGCACATTAATTAGATGGTAAATTAGTCATATGTAGTAAACCCTTTTGGCACATGTGGCTCAGTACAAGAGACTAGTACTTCAAAAGGTTGCAGAGGCAATGAAAGAACTAACCAGTTTTGATTAAAAAAGTAATACAGTTAACATGTACTGCAAACAAAATATGGAGTCAGTTCAATGCATTACAATACAAACACTTGTCGAATTACCTTCATGTTGCTAGTACAAATAAACATATATTATTGTTAGTATACAATTGCTCTAGACAGGATATTCATTTGGTAAAGTGATGAAAATCAGGCCATCAGTCAATGAACTTATTAGCAATGATCAGTAAACTAATTGGGAAATCATGTTAGTGGCTTTATCTGAAGCATCTATCTTATTTGTTGGCTTGTAGGTGTTTGCATTGTAGAACTGCATACTGAAAATGCCAGCTGCAGTTACTCCTTCTTTAACTTTTCTTTAATGATCCCCCCCCCCCCCCCAGAGGCAAGTCAAAGTGTAAACCTAATGCTAGAAACATGAAATTGGATCATATTCATATTTATGAGGTTGTAGTATACAAATAGTCACTGATTTAGCATGGCAAAATCACCACAGAAGGATAATGTCAGAATATTTGTTATAGAGTAACAAAGACATAGTTATTCAATGGAGGTAAGTTACACCAGAATCTTATTATGAAGGCATTTTTTTCATTTGTATGGAGAAAAGCGAGGGCCTATTAACAAGGTGATCATAGTAATAAATTGTTCTTAGTCTCTAGTAGGAATGTTTTGGAGGAGGATATTGATAGGATATATTTAACACACTAAGAGTGCATGCAAAGGAAATTCCTAAACCAGCTGAGAACCTAAGAAGGATAGTGTAACTGATAAGGTCAGACATCTTTTTAGGATAACTGAAATAAGCATGAGAGAAATATATGCTGAGTGTAATCTTAGTAGAATTAATAGAATTAAGAATACAAAGAAGAGAGGAGCTTCGTTTTGGCATTTCCAAAAATGACAGAAATGGAGAAGATTGTCCAGAGTGCGTAGGAAATTATTTAGCTGAGAAACAAATTACTTCCCGATGACATATTTTTTGCATTGACAGGATCCATGTCACAACTGGATACTTTTTTAAATTCTAGGAATGATAGCATCAGTTTTTTACAGTTTGTGAAATCAGGGTGTGGTGCATCTGTTTCTTTTCTTGTTACTTCCATTTCTATTGATTACTCCAACAGCTGCTTAGTAGCCAAAACTTATAGAAAAGACACCTACAGAAATAATTTTTTGGACTTCACCAGTCAACATCCCTACTATATGAAACTTAATGTTCTGAATGGACAGTTGATCAGATTATCTAGGTTGGTTAGCGATGACTTGCTTTTCAGAAAAGAATTGGATTTTTATGTGACTTGTTTTTACACAAACATTATAAACGAGATTTGATTAATAGAGTGGCTAAAAAAAATACGAATGATAGATACCGCAAGTTCCAACCTGTTCTTACTTGTGGTTTTACTCTGAAACACCATACTAACTCTGAGGAGATGGACAGAAATCTAAGCTTTCCTATTACGATTAGCTATGACATGCGTGCTATCAGGAATATTGTCACCAATAACTGGAATGTTATTAACAGTTTGGACAACCTTTCTGGTCACATAGGTTAATCACCACTTTTTTCTTATAAATGAACTAGGACTTTGAGATATGCCTTTGAAAATAGGGACTCTGCTTTTACTACAGAGAAAGTGACTAATGTTACAGCTCCAGCAGTATGTCCACTTGTGGAAAATGTGTGTGTTATCAATACATTTACACTGGGACTAGTTACATCTTTCAACACATTCATTTTAAAATTGTTTTTGCTCATTATTTTGATTGCAACACTAAGAACTTGGTTTATGCTGTGGTTTGTGTATCTTGCAAGTATTTTTACATAGGGAAGACTTGCCGTAAACTTTCTGACAGGATCAAGGAGCACTATGGTGTGATTAGAAATAATGACGTTTAAAATGCACTGGCTAGACAGTCAAAATCATGCTACTATTTTGTAAAATTCACTTTTATGGTGCTTGAACAATGTGAATTATTTTTTGGAGACTATGCCACACTTCTCGAAGTGAAAGAACTTAGATGGCAGCTCCTATTGGGAGCGGACTCCGCACCTAGGTTAAATGACAGCTTAAATTTAAAATCTGCTTTGAGATGGCACTGTTAATCTCTGGTTTCACTACAGTCATGTTTTTTATATTGTTCAAGTTAATTGTCCTGATATATTCTAGTAGTCACATAGTATCCTATTAATGTTCTACTGCTTTTATTGGTTCTTCTGTTTTATTGCTTTGGTTTTTTGGTTACTAGTATTTGTTATAAAGTGTTGCTTTACTAAGCTCATTTGTGAAGAAGTTGTTGTATATGACAGAATGAAAGCGCTAAAATAAATCAGTTCTAGTGATGTTGGTCTTTTTTTTTTTGTTATGCTGAAGAAGTATGTTTATTATATATATATATATATATATATATATATATATATATATATATATGAGTCTACTGCTTTTAATCAAATACCACTTATTCGAAAAAGAGCAGTAGACCGCTCAGTTATGCGAAAGTGCACTTATTCGAAAGTGCACTTTCGCGAACACTGCTTCTGCGAACGTATTGTACCACAGTGGAGGACAGTAGGAAAACGTTCTATGTCCTCCACTGTGGTGTGGTAGTCACGGACCTTAGGGTTAGGGCATGGGTCATGGTAAGGGGATAGCTAGTAGGGCTATCCCCTTACCATGACCCATGCCCTAACCCTAAGGTCTGTGACTGCTGCACTAAACTGCAGTACGTAGCCCGTTCACTGAAGTGGGTTTCACGAAAGTGCACTTTTGCGTAACCCAAGGTCTACTGTGTAATTTCGAAGAAGTGTATTTTCGAAGTTATACAGTAGACCCATATATATATATATATATATATATATATATATATATATATATATGTGTGTGTGTGTGTGTGTGTGTGTGTGTGTGTGTGTGTGTATGTATGTGCATGTGTGGGTGTGAGTGTGTATACAGAAAACCCAAACAGCAGTATAAGACTGCCAATGTACAAGCCAGATACATCATAGAGAGTATATTCAGCCTGCAGAAGGCACAGTTTCACTGCCTGGAAATGTCAGGGTGACTCTGCAGTACATCCCTGCCACTGCTTGCAACATGTTCATAATATACTGCAAGCTGTATAGCATGATTACTAGCAAGTACGTAACCCATCTAGCCATCCAAGGATCATCCAAATCTGCTACAACTTTCTTTGTCACAACCAGCACATTAACATCATCTGGTGAATATGTTAAACTGAGACACAGTGAGTAGCAGCTGCATCTCACCCCCACAGACAACGACTCAGTACAGAGCAGTGCAGGTAAAGCAGTAGCATCTAGTTCATAAGTTCATAGGTTCACAGGTATATACTAGGCTAATGACCACTAGGGCTCTTAAAATCCTAGTCGTGCAACCTAAATGTGATCAAAGCACTTAGTAAATTATCTACAACAAGGATGAATGCACTGAATAGTTAAGCTCCAAAAAGAAACAACATTTTCCTTTCTCCAGCTCATAGACTTTAGTAACTCTCACATCTACCTGCACATACTCAAACTGGGCAAGATCCAAAGAGGGATTTCTGAATATCCCTACACTCACTTGGGGCTTCTCCCAAGGACCAACTACAGACTAAATCCCAAACTATCCCAATAAAAAAGTCTGTTTTTCAGAACCAATGTTATTTAGAAAAACAAGACCAACTGTATTTGAGATGCAGCTTGGGCTACTTAGAAAAGCTACATTCCCTTCAAACGACCACAATGCATAGGCCGCATTACATAACCAAACCAAAAAGACCATCAGACATATAATAGCAATGACTATGCACAAATATCAAACTTCAGCCTTTATAAATTCTAGGATATTCTGGAAAATATTAATACTCTGGTTGGCCAATCAAATTCAAACAGTTCATCTTCATCTTTTACACAAAATGACTACCTAGATGAATTTGCCCTCTCTTTCAAAAGTCACTTAGCTAACAACTCCCTCTCATCTGTTCCGTTAGAGCAATACTGTTCCACTTTTTCTCTCAAAAAGATATCTTACAGTGAAAGAAGCAAACATTTGTGAACTGTTCAAAAAAACATGGCTCTCCTGGAGCAGATACTCTTTAGCCTTGATTTATTAAGAAGTGTGCCAATGACATTACCCCCCCCCCCCACCTACAATATTTCTTTAACCTCTCCTTGGCATTGCATGCCTTTCCAAAACTGTGAAAAATGGCAATCATAGTACCCATTCACAAATGTAGCAAGCCATGTCCTTGCTAACTCATTCAGGTAAATTGTTTGAAAAAGCAGTATGTAGTCAAATTACTGAGTGCCTTTTTCAAAGTACAACATTCTGTCCAATCACCTAAGTACCCAGGCTTCTTTACATACACTTACTTGATGCTACAATCACACATATCAACAAAAATCATCTGAAAAACACAATATTCTTTGCTTTGCTAAAGCTTTTTTCTAGCATAAATGAAAACATCTCATTAAACTCTCAGCTTCGTGAAAAACCTTCAGTGTAATGATACCTGCTTGTCCCCACAAAATATCCCCACAAGTGTCTGAAAAGGATCACATCTAGGCACTGTTCTACCCAACCTTTTTGTATTCTTTGAGTCTGCATACAACCATAAAACTATTTTGATCAAACCTGAAATAATTTTAAACATTCTGACTACAAAATAAGCATCTCACACTGAATGCTAAAAAAAATTCATGTTCATCAGTACTGTGAAGAAAAGAGATACTGCCAGCACAGCTAGCTGGAATTTTGTAAATAATTATGTGTCAATGGTGAATATCGAAATGATTTATATAAAATGCTTGTGTTACAAATCTATTAGAACTGTATGTCATGTGTATAGCAAACTGCTCTGTACAGATGTTTTTGTTGAAAAGGTGTTTTGTAAAGTGCTTGTGCTTAAAAATGATCTACAGTGTGCCCTACTGGAAGAGAACAGAAATGTACATGCACTGTTGTAACTGTTTAAATGTATATGTCAACAGAGAAAACTGGAGAGTTAACTTCAGTCCAGCAAACTTTAGAAAAATAGCTGAAATTAAATTACTTTATAGGACACAATAAAGAGGCTATCTCTCAAGTTTTCAGTGCAGCTAGAGACACAAGGCCCTTAGAGTGAACTAATTGCTGTTTTTGAAGCATGAAGGAATGCAACTGTTTATGACTTCCAGCATATGCCAAAGATCTGAGGAAAAGCCATTGTCTGGATATTTTTATGGGTAAATGCTAAATGCTGCCAGCTTCTAGAAACTCAGGGTTTTGGTCTGGGAACTAGAAGTCAGGTGACAAGAAGTGATGTCATCCTGCAAGCTATCCCAGCAGTAATATTTGAGATATTATTTTGAGAAGTCCATTAGTGAGACAGCATTCTGCATTCTGTTTCGGACCTGAAAACAACTAGAAGATCCATTCAACACATTTGCCTTGCTCTAATGAAGTAAGTTACTAGGGAATAGTATAATTGTCTTAGATTCAGTCAGGAATATAGTGAAGCTTAGTTCAGATGTTTTTCTTTATTTGTGTGAGCCTGTACTGCAATGTTATTTTAAATATTTCCTGTGGTTTTGAACTCTGATGTCACTGTGAATATATATTCAGTATTGTCTTGTTCTTTTATTATTTATTATTAAATATATTTAAACTTTTCATTGTGGATGATTTGTGCAGTGATATATATACATTTTGAGAGTACTTGCATATTAATTTGGTGACACTTTGTGGACCACTCCTAATAGCCTTGCTCTTGATCAAACTACCATTTGTATTAGTATTAATATTACACAGAAAGATTGGACACCCTTTGTTAAGGGCCTTAAAGTAGCTAATAAGGAGTGACTGGTGGCAGTGGAAACTACCTTATAGTCTAGGCAAAAGGAGGCATAGCTAGTAAACCTGTGCCAGCCTTTCCCAGGTGTGTATATAAATCAAACATCAAAGAGTGTGTGTGTCAGCTACTTGGGCAGGGACATGAAGCACTAGTTAGATATGGGGGGTGCTGGATGCCTTGGCTTGGTCATTCAGCTGAGATCTCAACTCTATAGCTGTGCTAGTGGGGAGTCTTATTGTGAATCTGGAGGAAGCGGGAAAAAACACCCCTGGACTGACTGTGGTCTGTTTGTGCTCTTAAGGGAAATTGCACTTGATGCAGAGAGCTACATCTAGAAATACTGTGCGTGTACCTGTCATCCTCTCAGTGAACATCCCACACTGTTGCCAGTGGTGAGGGTTGAGGCTGTTTGATTACTGGTACACCATAAAAAAATTTCCTTCAAACATTTAAAACAGTTTGTGGTTGCAATTAGAAATGGACTGCCCTTCCTTGTCTGTCTTGAAAAAAATGTAATGGTAGGACTGTCACACCTTGCTTGTTCTTCTAAGAAATTATTGTAACAACCCACTTCATTCTTCTCTCCCAGCCTCCCAGACAGAACATTGCTGCATCATAGCACTCAGATGTCCAAGCTAGTTACTAAGCCAATAATGTGGGGATTTACACCTACTTATGCTCATTCAAAAGACATTCCACAATAGCAGTACACCTATATTTTTATCCAAGTTGCCAGTAAAAACCTAATTCACCCCTCTGACTGGGTGCATAATGCAACTGTACTACAAAGACCTAAAAACAGCTTAGCCTTGTCTGATCATGTATTCTCCATTCTAAGCCCCAAACTATGAGACTCCCTTTCAGTTAACATCAGGAACTACCACACTTAAAGAATTTAGAATGAAATTACTCGGGTTCCTCCCCAAAATCTAGATCCTTATGCTTTAAGAAACTTACAATTAAATAAATAAGAAACACAGATTCTCAACTGACCCTCCTACAAAATATTCTTAAGTAAAGATTCAGTCCAGATAGAACTCTGCGATATACATCAGGCAGGTAATGTTTTCATCCTCATGTAATTTCACAGTCATACTTTTTAACTGTTAGAACTCGCCTTATTTCTACAAATGTTTACCTTTTTGAAATGTAACAGCTTGTACTAAACTGTACCATATTTGTATACAATAGCTTATTTAACTAATTAAATTAATTACTGTGTTTATTCTGAATGTTCAGTCACATTTGCTAATTTTGCATAATCCACTTTTTGTACTACATCAATTTGGTTTCATGTACATATAAAAATGTATTCTCCCAGATCTAGCTGAGAGAGTTTCACATAGGATCAGTCCAGCAACCTGGTTGACTATCTAACTGAATAAATATATCTAGCTTGTACTTTTCAGGGTCCAGAACAAACTCTGGCTCCTTCTCTGCCACAACGAGGGAGACATTCCACATCCCAAAAAGCAGTTTCCACTGTCAGTGTAGTCCGTCCTAATCTATCCCGCTTGCCACACAACTGTCAATGCACTCAAACTCCCCCATATTTTTACCTTATTATTTGTGAACTGTATGTCATTCTCATCCCACTTTTCATGGCAGGCCGTAACAGGTGATGTGGGTCACTCTGACACTAGGTAAGGACCTCTGAAAATCACTGCAGACCTGTCTCCATAGACTGGTTCTGCCATTCCTCTTCCTGGAACAGTTCCCTGTGTCTTTAAAATACACATAATGAGGGTCTAATTTGTGGATAAATCTTTGTCTGGCACTTTACATTTTGCTAAAGGTGACCTTACCAGAAGCAAAAAGCTTCACAGTGTTTCTAAGGATCTCAAGGGCAAACAAGACCCTCCACCACAACACAGTTTCCACAAAATTTCCATCCTGGATCAGGTGACAAATACTTCCCTGGAATTTATCCAACATTTTTGAACACTGTAATGATGGGCATCTGAGTCTTTCCACAAAAAAACAAAAAACAAAAATGTACAAATATTTAGGATTAAAAATGTACTTTCTAACCATAGTTCTCAACCTTCTGTCTCCAAAATATGGAACACAACCTCTTGCAATGTGCAAAATGTGAAACACTAACTTTAGCTAAAAACTCATGGCATGATTAATATACATTTCTTAATAAATACAAATAATTATGATACTGCACTTACGCTCAGGCACTTCCTCCACTGACTTTTAGGGACCAGCAGTATGTCTTCCACAGTGCTGATCATGCCTCCAAGCAACTTGTGCCCAAAACTCCCTTAACCCATACTAGCTAAGGCTTTGCTCATGAGATTTAACATGGCATTGTCCCTGAACTTCATAGACTTGTCAAGAGAAGGACAATGAGTAGTGACATTAATCACATTAGCTGTGTACCACACTGGTAAATTCCAGATCAGCATGGATAACAGTAGACTTTGCCCAGATGACAGCCCTATATATCTTCTGACTGTCTGCTGTATGGTGAGGATACCCACGTCAAATGCAGCGCTTTGCTGCTGCAGCCACAGAAGGAGCAGTGCTGGTGATCATAGTCATGGATGAGCCTCCCACAATGGGGATGTTGAGTGTTCATGTTCTACAACCTACAATTAATGTATCGGTGACAGTTCACATTAAAAGAAAACATCGGTATACCATCCTTTCCTTTCTTGCAACTATATGTTTCTTTTTCTTACCCTTTTACCAAACTGATGATTTTCCTGACTGCACTCCTCCTCATTCTGACAGAGTGACTAATAGTATGTGTCAATTCTGTCCATATCAAAGTTAACATATGCATTCCCTGAAACATCAATATTAAATATGTCATTACTTTCACTAACATTTTTCACTACGTCATTTTTTCAGCAACATTTTGTTCAACATTTGCTTTAATTTGAGCATTATATTCCTCATCACTTTTCACATATAACATCTTCCTTGGTTTCACTTAACTGATCACAATCAAATTAAAAATTATTATTGTCACCACATTTCCTGCATGTAATTACAGACTCTCTGGATGCATGCCCTGTTTCTCTAAATTGGCCACATATTCTTTTGGGGGTATAACTGAATTAATTGATTGTCCAATTCCCCAAAATATCTTTGTTTGCCCCCCAGTATCTAAGCATGCCTTCTTTCCAGTAAAAATTGCAAAACTAGATAAATGAATAATTAAAAATTATTATTGTCACATTTCCTACATGTAATATTGCAGACTCTCTCTGGATGCATGTTCTCTTCTCTGAAATTGAATTTGTTTGCCCCCCAGTATCTAAGCATGCCTTCTTTCCAGTAAAAATTGCAAAACTAGATAAATGAATAATTAAAAATTATTATTGTCACCACATTTCCTACATGTAATTACAGACTCTCTGGATGCATGCCCTGTTTCTCTAAATTGACCACATTTTCTTTTGGGGGCATAACTGAATTAATTGATTGTCCAGTTCCCAAAAATATCTTTGTTTGCCCCGAGTATCTAAGCATGCCTTCTTTCCAGTAAAAATTGCAAAACTAAATAAATAAATAATTAAAAATTATTATTGTCACCACATTTCCTACATGTAATTACAGACTCTCTGGATGCATGCTGTTTCTCTAAATTGACCACATATTCTTTTGGGGGCATAACTGAATTGATTGTCCCATTCCCAAAAATATCTTTGTTTGCCCCCAGTATCTAAGCATGCCTTCTTTCCAGTAAAAATTGCAAAACTAAATAAATAAATAATTAAAAATTATTATTGTCACCACATTTCCTACATGTAATTACAGACTCTCTGGATGCATGCTGTTTCTCTAAATTGACCACATATTCTTTTGGGGGCATAACTGAATTCATTGATTGTCCCATTCCCAAAAAATATCTTTGTTTGCCCTCGATATCTAAGCATGCCTTCTTTCCAGTAAAAATTGCAAAACTAGATAAATGCATCACCTTTTCATCAGTACAATTAAGGCTGACATACATGTCCGAACCTCCATTTGATAATTTTCTTTCATCCATTTTTTAGTCCAAAAACTCTATTACATTTCTCCTCAAAAAGTTAACTCACCCTCAGTCATTTCTGAAGTCCTGAATTGCAATTGCACCTTTTTTAACATCACATCAGTCCTTTGATTAAGAATTTGTTCCAAAGTTCACAAAGGACTTTGGCATCGAATGCCTCCATAAAATTTTCAGCAAAGGCAAATGTTTTGAAAGTTATCTCACAAAATGTATATGTCCCAATATACATGTAAGTTCTTACACCTTCTACTTTTACCCCAGTGGAACAATTAATTTGTCCCACACAAATTATCTGTCTGTTGCTACATCAGCCTTTGTTTTAATTCTAATCACTGTTTGCTGCCTGTAAATTGTGTTATTTCTGTCATTATCGGAGTTAACATTTCATTCCATGATACTGCTGCTGCGTATATCCTGTTTACCTTGTTTTACTATAGTCTGTACTGCTTCTCATTCTCAGTACAGTCTCCAAATGTTTTCCTTAACTCCATTAAATTCACATCCCCATCTGCAACTCTTTCCTGGCATCCATGTACCTCTGATATTTTGGCCTCCTCAGGAAAATGTTGACCCACCATCTCTGACCATAAAAGTGCAATGACTTCACTGGGTTTGACTTCACTGATTTTTTTTTTTTTTTTTTTGTCTTGTCATCCCAGCCTCTAGACTCTAACTCTGTCACCACAATCTATAGCAATCCATTGGCTATGGTACCATTATCCATTTTACACAGTGACTCTTTTACTTCAATTACAAAAATCTCAGATTGCACAATACGCACTTCTCATTCTTCTCCATCACTTCTACTTTCCTGTAGTAACCTCCCAGCCTGCATACCAAAAAGAGCTGGGGAAGTTCACCAGTGTCTGGTGAAATTTTACCTAGTCAGTTTGAATTCCACAGTCAGTCTCTGAAAAGAAGATGTTGGCCTAGCAGGATTAATCTGGTTAAGAAAGTTCAAAAAAATAAATAAAACTACCCTGATGCCCACCTGCTTTTCCCTCATGCTCCCCTTCTGTGTGGACATTTGTCTGCTGTATATCCTTATCTCCTTCTATCTTATATTCCTTCTTCCTTCCTCTTATTAGATGCTTTAAATGCCCATTTCACTGGGCATCTGTTAGGAGGTGTTGGCAATGTGTTACTTGTTAATAATATGTGGCACTTGCTGACATCCTAGTCTACCATGCACCAGCTTATGCTACCTGCTGTCTTCAAATTTTGTAAAATCTTTGCTTGCATTCATATGGCAACTACTTTACTCCACAACATATTGCCTGCTGTGCTCAGTTTTGCTTGTCTTGTGGCTTTTCAGCCTTGTTTTGATTTCAACAGCAAATTATAGCAATGAATTCAGCTGCCCAGACTGTTGCTGTTTGTCAGTTTATGTCTACCGGGTCTATATCAGCATTTCAAAAATGTAATAGTTCGAATCACAAAATATCTAACTGAAATGATTGAACTATAAAATTTTCGAATGCCGATATAAAAAAAACAAAAAAATAAACAAAAAAGAAAAAACTAAAGGCTGTAGGCAGGGGGGCAAGTCGCTCTGCACCCCCCACATGGGGGGCTGCACCCCACACCCCCCGCTACTTAAATATACCAACTCCAAGACCGCACTACATTGTAGTAAATGGAAATCTCCCTTTACGGAAATTTCCATTTACCCGTTCGATGTTTTGCACTTTCGGCATTCTCGCGTCGACAATATCACATTCAATATTGTCAATGTTCGAGATGCTGATAGGAACCCATGTCTACCTTCCCCTGCATTCTATTGCTACTAAGCAGTGTAAGCCTTGGTCAAGCACACAGTAAACCTCTATGAATCCCAAGCAGGATAAGCTAACTTAATACACTCTAAATGTTTTAAGATGAAAAATAGGTTTTTATAGTCTAGTGAAGCATTTAAAACTTTGAAGATGCCCAATGAATGATCTGAGAGGTGAAGAAAGATTCTACCACAGCAATCACTACATCAGGAACGATGTGTCCATGTCCAGTATTATGATGCTAGCTTTATGATCAGGTTGCCATCAAATGTTACTCAACTGAGAGTAGCTGGATAAGAAGTCTGGTAAAATTAAATCCTAATGCATATACTTAGGCCACATACACATGTGGAAACTGAAAGATTTGAATGGAAACTGACTGGAAAGGCCTACAGTGGATTGTCATTTTACTGCATGGTTTCTGGAAACCTACTCCTGACTACAAACAAAATACTACTGTAATTCTTTTCATCTTTTCCTTATTAATTTCTACAGTTCCAAGCCATCTGGTATGAGATGTAGCCTATTGTTTTACTTGTGTTGCATCAAAGCTAATTTCTGTAGTAACCTTAGCAGAAAGGTGGATCATTTCTAGTGTAGAAACTTATGCATTACAGGGCATTCTTCTTAATTTACAGAACTTTGAAAAATAAAAACTTCAGCAGTTTCTGTTTTATTCCACGTGCCATTCCCTTAGTGTCTAACTATTGGGTACTTAACCCCCATAGAGCTACTAGACATTTTTGTTTATTTAACATATTACTCCTGTAAGTATCGAGCAGTTGTCAAAGGTCAGCAGGTAGTATGCTTAATTTTAATGCTGAAAGATCAGAATACAGTGGGATCTAGTACCCCACATGGCACTTGGGCTTATTTTCCAATACTGATACTGTAACACAGCATAATGGGGAATGGCTGTACACTTTTTTAATTTCTCCAAGTCTTTTGGGTTTCTAATACCATGACAGGAATGGAACCCATTCTTAAGTCAAAGTACAATTAAAGTTCATGAAATTAGTATTGTTTCAGTCTTTGATGTCACCCAGAGGTGCTCTTCACAGCACCAGCAATGTGCCCAGTAATGAATCATTTTGCAATTCGTATGGGGTTACATGCATTGGTAACATGTCTAAATACGATTGTAGATTCTTTTTTATAAGAACCATTGCTTCTACTACTATTGGAAGTATATGGGTATCTTTCTTCCACATTGCTCTCATTTCTGCCTGCAAATCCTAATATTTTATGATGTTGTGTCTGTCTGCGCGCAAGACACTGTAGTCATTGGGTGTGGTGATTTCAATGATCAGTGCTACTTTTGTCTTCTTTTCATGGATCACTATATCTGGTTTTCTGGCATTTCACTTCATGTGATGTTTTAGATGAAACATTAAATGGATGCCTCATCTATGTGAACTGGAGGTAGTTCTGGTACACATAAAAGATCTTGTGGAAGTTATTTTGAAAAGTGAGTAGGGGAATTTATTAAATATTATTCAGTTTTCCATCCACTCAGGCTTATGAGTTACAGCCAACTCTTATACAGAATACAGACCTCATGAACAGCTACTACTATTCATGGAGTTAATAGGCAAGTGAGAAATGCAGTTTTCCTCTTTCTGTATGTCACCATGAGCAGTGCCAGTGGCATATCAGGTAGCACACTCGCCTTTGGTGCAGAAGGCTATTGACTCTATTCCTACACCAAATAAATTGATTGCTGACATTGCAGTACAGTATGGCGCTGTGCTGTACTCCTGAGTATATCATCCTTTGGATTAGACTCAATATATCAAAATTCAAGACAAGACAAACCATGAACCAACACACTGGAAGGAAACACATAGGACGGTGTAGAGTGATAATAAAATAACATTTTACTCAACCATTTAGTGGTTTCGTCCACGGTACTATGGACTTCATTAGAATACAGTTCACATAATGCACTTGGTATAAATACACTGCATACGCCTCCCATAATTTATTAATCAATTAACAAAAGTAATTAAAATAACCAAAACACATCCCTTAAAAATGCACCATGTGCTAAAAACAATTATGAATTAAAATTAGGAAACCCAGTAAAATAACAATTATAATAGAATACAGAGGAAACAGTGTATTAGTAAAACTAAATTGTAAAGTTTCACTAAAAATAAATAAATATACTTACTAATGGGAACCTAACACTTTATATATATATATATATATATATATATATATATATATATGTCTTGATATCACTTACCTGAACTGCAGGACGTCCAACAGCTGATGTGCGAAGTCACGGTTCATATGGGGCAGGAAATCGAATGACGTGCGGTCGACCGAGGTTAGTCAGGAAAGTGACGTACTGAGACTGTGGATGGAGGTCGCATTTCAGTGAGGAACAATGAAGTAGCCCATTTCCTCACTGTAGTGCAATCCCGGAGTTGGTATATTTAAGTAGGGGGCTGTGGGGGAGGGTGCAGGCGGGCATAGCCCCCCTGCAAAATAGTAGAGGTGAGCTAACTGTTGTGTCTGAAAGAGGGGAATGTCGATATTACAGAATGCACTTTATTGTGCAAACTATTTTTGACATTCTTCTCTTTAAATATGTTAGGTTTAGATTTTCGGTCGATTGTACATCTGATGTTAATGCATTCGACCTTATCATGGTAAACCTATATATATATATATATATATATATATATATATATATATATATATATATATATATATATGCATATATATATAAATATATTTAAACACCCAAAAACAAACAGGATGAAGCGCACCAGAATCCACAAAGTGTAGTTTATTAAGCGCTTTCGTCTTCTAAATAAAAACTTCTTCAGAATGAAATAATTACAAAAAGCTGACCCTATATATACATCCTTCTCCTCCTTAACATAATTGATGAATTGCATCACTGACAATTAATTAAAAGGAATACAACTCTCAAAAATACAAGTACCACATAAATAAATACATGTAGTACATAATAACATGTGCAACTATAAAATTCTTATACGTTTAAATTACAAAAATCATTAAATGACATATAAAAACATAATTACTTTAAAATTCTTTAAAAACCTTAGAAAATACAGTGTAAGGGATGTGTTTACTAATATATTTACATATATCCTTCAGTTTTTAGTCTGAGGATAGAACTTATAGATAGACTACTATTTCAACCGGGTTGTTGCGTAGCATTGGTTCTCAATTGCCACTTTAATTCCCTAGATTCCAAATAGTTATTCAATGGCCCACCTCTATCACCCAATGTTACTTGTTCTAATGCTGTAAACTTAAAACTATGTCCCTCATTATTTGTAACATGTACTGCCAGAAAATTCTTTAAATCATATTTCTTAATGTCATAAAAGTGCTGGTAAACTCTACTTCTAAGGGCATTAATGGTCTTCCCTATATAGAAACTTGGACACTGGGTACAGAGGGCTAAATAAACAACTGCCTTGCTACTACAGGAAAATTTATTTTTGTGTATATGTTTACCATAATTAGGTATACAAATCTCAGTGCCTTCTATAATATATTGACATTGGAGACACAAACCACACTTAAACATGCCACCTACTTGTGGGTAAATTTGCTGTGATCTTTCAAGCATGTTTTTAAATGTGGTGTCCTTCTTGTATACAATATTAGGCAGTGTCCCCACTAAATCTAAGTAATCTTTACTAGTTAATCCTTTTCAGTAATCTTTACTAGTGGTAAACAAATTCCAGTTACGTTGAGTTACTTGACTGATGCCCATGAACTGCTTATTATATTTAAAAATTGCTGATTTATTAAATAAATTAGTCTCAGACCTGGACTCATCTACCTGTAAAACAACTCTTAGTGACAACCTCCTGTAAAATTTCATCCACAAAACCATTGGGGTAGCCTCTTCTTGTAAGCATCCCTTTAAGAACTTGAATTTGTTGTAAAAAAAATCCTCATAATCAGAGACCATCCTTGCAAGTCTAACCCCCTGTCCTTTTACCAACGACCTTTTTTGATGCAATGGATGAAAACTACTAAAATGCAAAACATATTCGAATAAGTGGGTTTTCTAAAAATTGTTGTTTTAAAACAATTCTCCACTCTGTTTTTGCTAATAGTAATGTCCAAATAATTTGTCTCATCATAAGTTATTGTATGGGAAAAATCTAGAAAATCAGTACTATCTTTAATGAAAGCCAAGAATTTATTCAATTCCTCCTCATTGCCATTCCATAGTCGTCCAAATAACGTCCATAGTAGTTCCAATGTTTAACAAAAGGGCTAGTGAAGATAAATTCTGTTTCCCAAAATGCTAGGACAGTATTAGCAAAAATAGGGGCACAAATGGCCCCCATAGCAACCCCTTTGCATTGTTTGAATAACTGCTCTTCAAAAACAATTATATTAGTATCTAGTACTAGTTCCATGAGAGTTCAAATAGTGAGAATACGGTCATGGGTGAAATGTGTATGTTGACCAAGATAGGTGTAAAACCACTCAATACCTGTGTCATGAGGGATTACAGAAAATAAATCCCTTACATCTATTTGTAACAAAAATCATCCCTTCATTGTACATGTTCTTATTGATTTTTCTCATCAAATCCCATGAGTCTTTGACAATCCATTGACATTTATTAAGGATAGTTTTAAGTTGTATATCTAAAAATTTAGCAATAAAGTAAGTTTTGGATGCTTTTGCATCCACTATTGGTCTAAGGGGGGGGGGGGTTGGCTAAGTCCTTATGGAGTTTTGGTATGCCAAATATTGTTGGAATCTTTGGACACTTAACCTCCATAAAATGTTGTTCTTCCTGTTCTTCCATCGCAATTTGTCTATTTAAAAGAAGTTCATCTAGTAATATGTCCACCTTCCTATATAGGATATTCTTTTCATTTAAACTAATCTGACAATATGTATACGTATACAAAATACCAAACATTTTATTGATGTAAGAGTTGCTGTTCATAATAGCCAACCCATCCCCTTATCTGGTTTCATTACTCTAATTGCTTTATTGGCACAAATGTCCTGAACCAATTTCACTTCACGTGAATTCAAGTTATTTTCATCACACAATAACACATCCTTTTCCTTAAATAATTTACGAATGTCGTTCTCACACATTTTTTCAAACATCTGAACTACAGGACATAGAGGGGGGTTGAATAAACTAGGTCTTTTACACATTTCTACATCAGTGGTACCCAAGGACATGCCCTTGAAGTAGAACTGAAAATTCAGCTTTCTAGTGTATAGTTTTAAATTAATCAATACATCATCCAAAACTGCATCTTTACAAGGAACAAAGGACAAACCCTTTTCAAACACATCAGCAATCTCTTTGTCAAAAGTAAAATCACTATAATTGTACACACTAAAATCTCCACATTTGTTGCTTAAAATCTGAACAGGGGACTCATTCAAAACACTTCCATTAAATAAATGCACATCACTTATTGCTGTTAATACATTTTCCCTCTCCCCCTGTAATTGTATCTGTAGTAACTCGTTCCCCCTCTCTGGTTCCTCAGCCGTTTGGACCTCCTCAGAGGGTGGAATTCTAAAGGGTCAGGGTTAAATTCATTGTTGTCATCCGACAAAAAGACATTATTAGTTTCATCATCATTATTATAAGTGAAATTATTCCCATTAGTATAATTGGTAGACTTGTTCTGACCTAAGGGAGGGGGTGGATATGCTCTATGTTGAGCATATTCCCTCTCTTCCCTTTTAAGCTTACCATCTTTTTTATGTTTCAAGTCAATTACATACTGTTCAATACTTTTAAAAATATTCATATATTGTTTGCTTAGATTCAAACAGCAAGTCCGATTGAATATCATTATCTAAACATTTAATTTTGACACAAGTTCGCCCATTTCCTATCATTCTCTCATTAAACAATCCAAAAGTTCACATCCATGTTTGTTAAATAACTGTACAAGTTCCACGCGTAATACGGAGTCCCTTACCAAGCCTGTCGGATATTTCCACAACCGAAGGCCCTTGGGGATCTGCTCCCGTGGTTTACATTCGTGTAAATAGCTATTTTCAAGCTGAAGCTTGCGATAGTCTAAGGTAAGCAGTTCAAATTGTTTGAGCTGTTGATTTAACGAACCATTAAAATCGTTGTTGTCCGAAGGTACAGGGCACCACTCATGGTCGCCTTCAAGCCACTGACTGAGTGAATTACTTCCGTTGTAAAAAGTTCCGCTCCTGGATGTCCCAGGGTTTGAAGCAGAATGCAAATCTTCGATACCCGATTGGTTGGAGCTCCCATGATGTTGCCATTGGACTGGTGTAATACCGCTGATACTCGTCTCGCCCTCCACATTGTTGTTACTCATTCTTCTAGGCTGAGAAGCCTGCAAAGTGTCTTAATGTTGGGTCAGCCTCTCCATAAGCAGGACCAGGTTTCCCACCATGGAATTCAAAGTCTGCAATGAGTGTGCCAAAGAATTGAGTGTAGGTGGATCCACAGTGTCTGCTCCCTCCATAATAAACAGCCAAAGACCAACAAAATGCAGTAGAAACCCAAAAACAAACAGGATGAAGCACACCAGAATCCACAAAGTGTAGTTTATTAAGTGCTTTCGTCTTCTAAATAAAAACTTCTTCAGAATGAAATAATTACAAAAAGCTGACCCTATATATATATATATATACATCCTTCCCCTACTTAACATAATTGATGAATTGCATCACTGACAATTAACTTAAAAGAATACAACTCTCAAAAATACAAGTACCACATAAATAAATATATGTAGTACATAATAACATGTGCAACTATAAAATTCTTATAAGTTTAAATTACAAAAATCATTAAATGACATATAAAAGCATAATTATTTTAAAATTCTTTAAAAACCTTAGAAAATACAATGTAAGTGATGTGTTTACTAATATATTTACACATATCCTTCAGTTTTTAGTCTGAGGATATTTTCTAGCGATTTTCAAGCTGAAGCTTGCTTTAGTCTAAGGTAAGCAGTTCAAATTGTTTGAGCTGTTCATTTAATGAACCATTAAAATCATTGTTGTTGTCCGAAGGTACAGGGCACCACTCACGGTCGCCTTCAAGCCACTGACTGAGTGCATTGCTTCCTTTGTAAGTAGGTGGCATGTTTAAGTGTGTTTTTTGTCTCCAATGTCAATATATTATAGAAGGCACTGAGACTCATATACCTAATTATGGTAAACATATACACAAAAAGACATTTTCCTGTAGTAGCAAGGCAGTTGATTATTTAGCCCTCTGTACCCAGTGTCCAAGTTTCTATGTAGGGAAGACCATTAATGCCCTTAGAAGTAGAGTTTACCAGCACTTTTATGACATTAGGAAACATGATTTAAAGAATGTTCTGGCAGTATGTTACCAATAATGAGAGACATAGTTTTAAGTTTACAGTATTAGAACAAGTAACATTGGGTGATAGAGGTGGGCCATTGAATGACTCTTTGGAATCTAGGGAATTAAAGTGGCAATTGAGAACCAATGCCATGCAACAACTAAATATCTATAAGTTCTATCCTCAGACTAAAAACTGAAGAATACATGTAAATACATGTAAATATATAATACTTGATATATGTATAATTTTTTCTCTTTCTATTTTTGATACTATTTCAACACAATATTACATTCCCATCTGGAAGTCCATAAACCCCTTTTATCATAAGCTTTGGCAGTATCCAGTACTTAGTTATATAAAGTTTTCAAATGTCCTTTCAAGTCTCTCTTTTCACCTCTGTTTGAAATTGTACATACATTTTCTTTCTTGCTTCCCTGGAAAATGCTTTTATCACATAAAGATTCCATGGGTTACATTTTTTCATATTCTCCAAAAAAATTTTCCATTGAAAAACAATTTCAAATATAATGTCACAAAATGTCTCTTTGTTAATACGAATAAGTGCTTTTACACCCAAAGGAGATATCAAATTGTCTCACACTTCATACCTGTCCATTTATTTGTTTTCTTTACTTTGAATCATTACCGCATACTTGCATTTTTCATTTTCTTCTGCCTTTTTGTTATCTGCTACTCCCTTTTTGCCTTCTTTTACTTTCTCTGCATATGTTTTCTTTTCCATCTCACCACTATTCTTCAAGATTATCTCTGCAGCCTCCTTTTGTATTTTCCCCATAATGTTCCCCCATGAAACATCTTCTTCATTTTATGACTCACTCTGCATCACCATTTCTTTAAGTAAACTATCCTGCAACCCTACTGACTGGAGGGCTGTAATTATACATCCAACATTTGCTGACTCATCTCCATCAGATTTCTTTGAAACATCTCCTCAAAACCCTATATTCATTCTCCAGTCTCAGTATTAGCTTTCTCCTCCATTTCTCTCACCGCTCTATTATCTCCTTCTAGCTCCATCTATCTCACTGTTTCTCCAGGATGCCTTTGTGCTTGGTACAAAAACAGGAAGTGCTGATGCAAAATGGGTCCTACCCGCAACAATAACAAGTAGGGGAAGTCCCTTGTTGTCCTGGCTAAACTTCGTCAAGTAATATGAATGTCACCTTTGGTTCCCTTGAAAAGAGATTACTAACCAATTGTGATTAAACCAGTCAACAAGGAATAAATAATACATAAACTATCATTTTCATATTAACATTTTTATTTTTCCCATTCAATAATTCACTTATTACTAAATTCCAAAATTACTAATACACTAAAACTGGTGCCATTGATATTTCTCCATCATTGGGCTTTCCTTTAATACTTATTTCAGATATTTGTTTTCATTTCACTAAAACTTTTACAGCCAGTCATCCTAAAGGCAGTCTCCAAAGGAAGCTCTATCGTTGTAAAACACATTTTACTTTTTGTGTTCTACATAAACCATTTTCCATTCTTATTTAGTGTAATTCCATGTATCAGCTAAATAACACTCTCTCATACATTAAAGATGTATTATTAGTGATCAGCAGTATGGTTTCATGCCAGGAAAGAGCACTACAGATGCAATGTTTGCTCTGAGAGTGTTGTTGGAGAAATACAGAGAAGGTCAGAAGGAGTTGCATTGTGTCTTTGTGGACTTAGAGAAAGCATATGACAGGGAGCCTAGGGAGGAGTTGTGGTATTGTATGAGGAAATCGGGAGTGGCAGAGAAGTATGTAAGAATGGTACAGGATATGTACGAGGGTAGTGTGACATTGGTGAGGAATGTGGTGGGAGTGACAGATACGTTTAAGGTAGAGGTGGGATTACATCAAGGATCAGCTCTGAGCCCTTTCTTATTTGCAGTGGTGATGGACAGGTTGACAGATGAGATCAGACAGGAGGCATCATGGACTATGATGTTTACAGATGACATTGTGATATGTAGTGAGAGTAGGGACTAGGTTGAGGAGACCCTGGAGAGGTGGAAATATGCTTTAGAGAGGAGAGGAATGAAGGTCAGCAGGGCTAAAACAGAATATATGTGTGTAAATGAGAGGGAGAGTAGAGGAATGGTGAGGATGCAGGGAGTAGAGTTGGTAAAGGTGGATGAGTTTAAGTACTTGGGATCAACAGTTCAGAGTAATGGTGAGTGTGGAAGAGAGGTGATGAAGAGAGTACAGGCAGGGTGGAATGGGTGGAGAAGAGTATCAGGAGTGATTTGTGACAGACAGGTACCAGTATGAGTGAAAGGGAAGATCTACAAGAGGGTAGTGAGATCAGCTATGTTATATGGGTTGGAGACGGTGGCATTGACAAAAATGCAGGAGTCAGAGCTGGATATGGCAGTTAAAGATGTTAAGATTTGCACTGGGTGTGACTAGGATGGACAGGATTAGGAATCAGTATATTAGATGGTCAGCTCAGGTTGGACAGTTTGGAGACAAAGCAAGAGAGGCGAGATTGCGTTGGTTTGGACATGTGCTGAGGAGGGATGCTGGCTATACTGGGAAAAGGATGCTAAGGATGGAGCTGCCAGGTAAGAGGAAAAGAGGAAGCCCTAAGATAAGGTTTATGGATGTGGTGAGAGAGGACATGCAGGCGGTTGGTGTGAAAGAGCATGATGCAGAGGACAGGAAGAAATGGAAACAGATGATCCACTGTGGCGACCCCTAATGGGAACAGCCGAAAGAAGATGATGATCAGTTCTGAATTTTATTATAATCACAAAATAAACAATTGCAGTTACATTTTCTCCATTCCTATTCCTTCCAAAATCTCTTCATATTGAATGTCTACTAATCTTTGTAATAAAGAAGTCTTGAATCCACATAATCTCTGTAGTACAGATGTAAATGCATGGAAGCCAGATATAAGCTGGATTCAGCAAATGCATTTCTCTGTTTCTTTTTCTGTCATTACATATGGGATTATTGTTATTATTATATTGTAGTTCAATCTTGAAGCTCAATAAAATCAGAAATCTCAACTACAAAGTATCTTTCTCACATTCATAAGGTAGAATACCCTTTCCTTATGGTAACTACATTTTCAATAATCACACTTTCATCTTAAAAGAAGCCCTGGACACATTCCATGGTTTGTTAGTTGTTTTTTTTTTTCCTTCATAAGTAAGTACTAGGCTAGCTATCTTTGTGGGCCATTTAAATCTTAGCTAATTTCACCTTCAAAAGTGAGAATCATGCGTCTCTGAGGCAAGCAACTTAACCATTAAGTCATACACCTTTTCTATTTTTTGTTTTTATCCTTTAAGAATAACTCTTTCCAAAAGTAATGCCCAATACTTTTATTTCTTTCTTTGTGAAATTATGTAACCTGTCATCACTGTGTATTTAACCCTTTAATTTTTCCTTTATTTAAAAAAGATCACCTTTTCCTAATGGATCTTTCAATTTCACAGTAGTTTCTTTCATTTAGTCCTTATTTTTAGTACCAATCATAACATCAGGTGCATTATCCAAAACTATTGAAGCTGCCACCTTTCTGCCATTTCCTTTCATCCAGCTTCCAATATCTGTTTAAAATTTGCATAAGATATCCTTCAATAATAATGTCACTGTTAAATCTCTGCTTAATCCTTATTTGCATTTTTCCTTCAGCTCCTAAAACATCCATCAACTTGAGGTATAATTTGTAGATTCCTATGTTATAAATTAAACATTTTCTGCTCACATTACAGTGATCAGAAGCAGACTGTTAGCAATTGTGTAATTCATTGGCATCTTATAAAATCAAAACTGCATACATATAGGAGGGACCCATCAAAATAAAAACAAAACAAAAAAGAAAGCTTGCATTGGCAGCACAGAAAGCAAACAGAAAAATTTGTAAGTGGAAGGCCGTGTATGTTACAATCACTTTTATAATACAAGTTGTCTGCAGAGTCCAAGTCTTACCTTTTGCTTGCATTGAAATTGTTTTATTGGGCAAGAAGCTGAAGTTGAAGTTGCAATCATTTTATCAAAGGGGTAAAAAAAGTTAAAATGGAAAGAGACCAACCCAGTCTCAAACCCACTGCCTTGAGCTGTTACCTTAGCCACTACCCTAACAAGTCACTCACTCTATAGCAATTATATACTTATTCTTGATACTGCAGTGATGCCACGGTATGCACACAACTATAATTTTGTGTAGTGCTCAGTATTACAATCTGCTGATGAATTGCACAACCACTAACTTCATTGTCAATTGCTTCTGCTTGCTGTAGTGTGAGTTGGCAATGTCTGCCTTGATTATAATACAGGGAGCCATAATTTGCATTGACTCCTAAACAGTTCTGCATAGATTACAATTTACTACCAGATCATAACACTGTAACAATTCTTGTGATGTCTTATGATGTACACAGTCAAATGCATTATAAATGTCACATAACAATTCTACCTTCATTTTTTATTCCTTATAGCATTAAATCTTTGCCATACTAGTATTACATGTTATTTCTTTCCCTTGTTACACAAGTGATTTTTCTGATATGACCTTTACCACTGTACCTGATAATCATACTTTTGTCTTTAGATGGCTTAGAGGGTTGAAGTAGTGAGCTGTAGCTCCTGTGGTACGCAGGTTGATTCTCTCAGCTCTCATTTCCCGACTGTGTGACCTTGAGCAAGTCACTTACTCAGACAGTGTTTGGAGGCAACTGGGAAACTGGCCTAGACTTCGGAATGGTCCCCTGAACTGTAAGCCTAGTAATTACCTATGATGAGTATAGCATGGTGATATAAATAGCAAGGTCTCCAGATTTTTTTTTTCTTTTCCATTCTATCTAAACTTTAAGTCAGTTTTTGTCAGCACCTTATACTTATACCAGTCATTTAAAATTTCAAAAAGTGTTTTTTATCACTTACATACTTATATAAAATCATATCCATTTTCATTTTCATCTAGCCATGGGGTGATATCTTTCTTAATACTTTTAAAACTATTTCTAATTTCTCCTTAGAAAATTCCCAATCTACAGACAGCCTATCTACTTTACCTACTTCCTGCAATTATTTTTAGATTCCCTTCTCATAGTTTTGCATAATATTTAACAACTAATCATGCATATAAGACATCTTTATATCTCTGTCTAACAAATGACTCATAACTTCTGCTGTCCTTAATTCATTGCCTAACACAGGGTTATTTTATTTGTTTGCCCTTTTACCAACAAAGAGTATGGGAAATTTAAATTTTGTTAAAAAATACTAAAAGATGTGATAGATATTACTCAGCAAAATGCACACACACACACACATATATATATATAAATAATATGTGTGTATATATATATATATATATATATATATAGATATAGAGAGAGAGAGAGAGAACGGGAGATGTACTTCAAAACATTGAAATACACAAATGTTGAATGGCTAAATATTGATCCAGAAAGATCAAATTCCAAGACACTGAAAAAAAAAACACTTTCCCACACACTCCCTGCCAATTATATATACCAACTCCAAGATCAGTCTGCAGTGGGGAAAGGGGGAATTCCTTAATATCCCCTTGTTCACGATCTGGCATGGACTTAATACTGGCAGAAGAGATCAAATGAGTTTTCACTTCAGCTGGAGTAAAAAATATTTAACATTAAGGATGATCAATTACATGTATTATATATATATATATATATATATATATATATATATATATATATATATATATATATATATATAAAACATATAAATATAGATATATGTGTGTGTGTGTGTGTGTGAGAGAGAGAGACTGTGTGTATATCTATATATTTGTGCATGTGTACAATTCTATAAAAAGGAAAAAAAAAAAAAGAAAACAAACAAAAATACATGCAAAAATATGAGTTACTGGAACAGATTAGCTACCTTACCCTTTCTATCATAATCAAAACGTTATTTTAGTCAATACATCCTCTGTTTCATTGTTTATTTTCCAGGAAATCCCCAACTCTCCTCCTCCAAACAAACCAAAGACAACTCACTAAAATATTTTTCAAATATTCTCCTGTTGTATGCAAAGCATTGCTATAAAAGCTATATAAAATTCCGTTCATGTTCATATACTATTATGGGCCTAAAAACAGCATTATCTGTAATCAGTTATATTTCATTTGGATTTTGACAAAGAGCTTATTTAATGACAAAAAACATAGAAAGTTACCCCATTTCAAAATAACCTATACCCCTTTCTGTTGTCTCAAAAAATAGACTTTTCTTGCTGAGGTGGTGTAGAGGGATAAAGATCAGACTATGGCCCAGGCAACTCATGTTCAGTTAGCAGCTTGGGTGATTGATGTAGCAGCAGGGAGGAAGGGATGGCCACCCTTCCTGAGTGGAAGGATGCTCAGTGATGCTACCTAAGAGAAAGCATGGTCTAAAGAGGGAAGTTGCCCTTGTACGTAGTTAACAAGTGTGGGGGATGTGGAAAAGGATGTGGGTAGGGCATGTAAAAGAAAAGAAACCCCCAGAATGGAAACACAGATGGCCAAGCCTCAAGATGCAGCAGTCTGGGGGGGTAAGAGGATAGCTGATAGACCCGCCATGGATGTGGGGCACTAGAGGCCAGTACTAGGATGAGGTCCAAGGGAACCAAGAAAATTACATTTTTCAGCAATAACATTTCCCAAACATCAAATAAATAGAAGATATACGATATAAATATTGTTTTCCTATCTCATTCAAGAGTCAGTGCATTGTCTTTCAACACAAAGATCTTTGATAATAATTAAAAAAAAGCTTTCCTACCTTTAATTTATTGTCTGCTCCCCTCTCTTATTGTCCCAAAATGCAGTATACTTGTATTATAATGAATTAGTTAGTGACTACCCATTGCTAAAGCAAATGTAAGAAGGCTAAAATGACAAGAATGATCAAGCCCAAATGACATTTGTTTTTAGCTTTATATGAAATACCAAGATCGATATGGTTCAAGCTAGATCCCCAAAATATATGTATACCAATCTAACAGTCTAACTTCTCTGAATGCCTTTACTAACCAAACAGGTCATAATTTGTTTATCTAGTCTAAGCATCTCACTTATGATCTAACATTTGTCAGTTTTTAACACTAGCAATGCCAAGTTATATAAAATCTGTTTGTAAGTATATTTAGCAACTTTTCGTAACAAGCTCTCCTATGACACGTCTGTTTTTTTTTTTTTTTTTTTTTACTTTGAAACGTATCTGTCAAGCAATCTGTGTAGCATAATCACAACTTATGTCTACATGAGATGATCATTTACTTCCTTTGTCCACTACAATCTTTTCTGGATACTGCAATTACCCAGAATAAAAGTAAAAAGAACTAAGTGTTTATAGATAAACATGTGTAAACAATATCTAAATGACAGATGGTATCAAAAGTTGTTAGGACAACTCCATGCATTATACACGACATTAGTATATTTCTATCTTTATAAGGGCTCTATTTAAGTGATTGATTGTTGAATTGGTTGTTATTATCAATTGTGTGCAGTTTTAACAGATATAGTGAATAACATTATTATTTTATGTGAGCCTTTGGTATTAATATCACCTTTCATTAGTGTTTGTTAAAGAGTATAACACTATGAGAGAATTAGGTGCAGTTGTCTGTGATGTTAGTGTGATCATACTTGAACTAGGGCTCTATTTGTTACATTGTTTCATGAAATTGAAAGTTTAAGCAACAGTGTTTCAACTTCACAGACACATTTTAATAAGGTGAACCCATGTTTTTTCTGTTTGCACCTTTTGCCATATATTAAGCATGAATTGTTATCTGTGATACAGAAAAATAATCTGACAAAACTTTAAACATATTATAACTTATAAACAAATGTCCTGATTTATGCATTAAAGGAAGATACATCACAGATTGTCTAAAAGTCATTTTATGCACTCCTATGTATTACTTGTTTCCTCCCAGATGCATGAGTCTGTGCATATTCTGTTATATTTCAGATTTTATGAATCTTCCACTTTTTACTTATTTTATGGACATTGCCAGTAGACATAACTATTAGACATAAATATATCTCTAATCGAAGAGAAAATGTTAATGACTGTTTACTGAGTAGTGTAAAGGAAGTATAAAACTATTGCATGTCCTATTATACATAGTGTTATCTCTTTTAAACAAAACACCAGCATCACTAAATATTTCTAAATCGCTTTCACTAGAGGAGAAGCCCTCTGTACCCTAACAACCAGTCAGGAAGTCATTACCTTCTATTCACAGTACTTTTGTAATACAAGCTCTATGACATATGAGTGGATGACAGACTGACACATATGTTGTCTTGAGCATTGAAAAAAGCTTCATCACTTTAAATATGATTTATATGATTTCCTGCTCAGCTAGCATCAAAACACATATTCCTTCACTTCAATCCCTTCTCGTGAGAGTCTCCCCATCAATCAACCCTACCATCAGACACTGAACTTGAGAACTACATTCACTGTCTAACAAACCCTCCATATATTTCTACACAAACAGTCTATCCCTTCACATATCACGAAACAAAACAAACCCAGCCAAATGTCCCAACAGCATAACCTGTTCATTTATTCAGCACTGTATACAAAGGATGCTCATTTCTTTAACCTTCAGCTATCATGGGGAATATTAGGAGCATAAATCTTCACATTTTACAATAGCATCTCTGCCCCAACCAACATCTCAGACCCACACAGGTGTCTATCTTCCAAATTCCTTCCCCCTTACCAACGCCAATCATACCCTCTAATCTCTTACTTATTAAATCAGATGTGGAAGGCTTACCTCTCAAATGGGTAATTACGTTTCAAGCCAAAACTTTAAGCCGAACCCACTACTATTATAACACTCCAGATAATCAAAGAAGAACAAAAACGGATGTACAGAGATCACGATGCACTTGCCTTCTGCATCTCACACAGAGCTAAGCCCAGTCTATCAATCATGGGCAAATAAACATAAAAAGCTAGCTAATTAGACTCCATTTTAATCGGGGACATGCATAGTCTGAAGCAAGATTCACTCCCAGATGTAGTGATCTCTAAAAAAGTAATCCTATGTATTAGTAACTAACAAGCATTTACTAGGATTAAGGCACTTACATTTAAATACTGGGAGTTATTGATCGCAAGAGCAAATCTTGCATAGTTTAAAACTGGAGTAGATTTTTTTTTCCTCAATAACTCCATTATTTAGCAATTAAATACTTTAAACTTAGATATGACTGTATGAAACAACTATTTATCTATAGCACTCAAGGCTGTATATACTAGTTGAAAAGAAAAAACAAGACATAAACTTTTTAAATCATGAAGTATAAGACAGTTTACTATTTAACTTTACTACAAAAGTAATTCTATTATATTACATTGCTATTAATGGGATAGAACCAACATTTTTTCTTTTCTTTTTTTCTTTCATTTTGTATATATATATATATATATATATATATATATATATATATATATATATATATATATATATAAGAACATGACATACCTTGTTTGAAATATAAGATAAACACATTATGTATACCAGTCACATTGCAGTAGATACTTTGAGAGATTTAGTAGGGACAGAAACTTTTTATTCAGTTTTTTTCTTTTTCTTTTTAACATCTGTCCAGGAAGATTTGTTTGTGACCCTTTTCAACGAAGGAGCTGTCCAATCCATATATTCAGGTATTGATATAACATTATTGTTTTTAATGAATGCATTGGCTTCTTCTAAGTAATTAAAAGTCCTCATTTCATTTAGGTGTAAGATTTTAATTTTGGCAGGCAAGGCAAGTTAAGTTTTGATGCTGTTTTGCTTTAGAAGCTTTATTAGTGGCCAGGCTTTTTTTCCTCTGTTCCAGGACTCTGGAAGAATAGTCATTGTCAAACCTTATTGGGTTTTGATTATATTACTATAGTGTAAAATGATGCATATGTTTGGGTGTACAGTAGTAACATTCCAAATCTGACACATTTTGTACAATGAAATAAAATAACAATGCTTAAACACATACCCTTTCCCAATGTCCAAAAGATCTTACCTTCCACATGTGGAGATATCAACCTAATATCAACCAGACATAAAGTAATAGTTTATTTATTATACTATACTATTTATTTAAGTATTTATTTGCTTTTTGTCTTCCAACATTGAACTTTTAGTAAATGATACACAAAATCTTTCATACTTTTAACATTACATGAGGCAACCCGAACATTAACCGTGGACATATGTGATTAATTTTCTGGTAACTTGTTTTTTTCTTGTTTTCCTTTTACTAACTCACTTACTGATAGTACCTTTCTGGTCAAATTCTCTTCCATATCTAGCTCATTATCACAAATATTTCCCAGAACAGGTTACTTATTTTATAAAGCTATGTAACTAACGGTTTTAGAAGTACCATCACTACTAGTGGCCAAAGGTATAGGAACCAGTAACAAGATGTCAACAGTGGTGGCATCAGATGATCTCATATATCTCACCTGTTGCAGCAATTGTAGGAAGGTCAGTATCAGTGACTGTCTATGATGACTGCAGTGCTATATCTTAAGGAACAACTTCGTTCATTGGTAGTGCATAGTAGCATTAGACTGACTCTGTGCAGAAACTGAATCATCCAAATCAGAAACATGACAAGTAGGAATAACATCAGTACAATCAAATGAAAAAATGACTAGATTTTCTACATTTAGTACAATAAGGTTTTAATTTTCATGCTGTAGGCCTTCATTCGCCATACTGTCTGCGTTTTCCTTTAGGACAAGTATGCATCACAAAATTAGACACATTGTAAAAAATATGTTTTGGTTTGTAAGTTACAGTTCAGTGCACCTCTATAACAATAATTATTAGCATTATTTAACGTATCAGTATATTATTTTACCAACATTGATCCATGACTACTGGCCCTCTAGTCTAAGTACTTTTGGGGGTTTAATTTTCTTGATGCCATAAACTTGTGCACAATGTTCTAGTAGATGTGGCTGATTGACCTTAGTGCCAAAGCATCAGTTCAGAAGTGTAGAAAAAAACACATGTATGAAAACTAAAGTCTTGAGGAACATCATTGTTCATGATGTTACATGTTAATTAGCATGAAATCTTTCACTGAACACAGATGCCATCTGAGAATACAGTTTCTGTCTTATCTAAGAGCCTTACTAAAGGCAGTTTATATTTTAAGGCAAAAATTTGTCACAGTTTATGTTTTCTGACTAGGTCACATTACAGGTTCTGCTACTGGCGTCTTATCTGAAATAGCCTTCAGCTGTATTCCACTACTTCACTATGCAGAACCACTTGGGTAGTAAGTACATTACTAACATCTGCTAAAGAGTATAAGGAAGTCAATTAGCTTGAAGCCTAGAACATTTGATTTACAGGTTCAGAATCCAGTGTGTCCACAACATCAAGCCACTCTTTTCTGGTATTATTTGTTGATCAAGTTTGTTCATTATACTCAAAAGAAAATCATCCAGAAAATCACTGTCTTGTTGTTGAACAATCTCTATTCTGTTTTCACTGTTTTTCATATGACTGACTCAGTAGCCCTCTCTAACTCAGCAATCTCTTCCATGTTGGATAAGTTCAATACCCATGGTACAGAGTTGGGGTTTATTTGGCTTACTGAAGTTCAAGGAAAACAAAATCATCTCATAAACAATTCACATTTCATAAAACAGATTCTACAACATACAGTATCTTCACACATTTCAATACAACTCCATTTCTTATTGTACAATAGATTTAAACAACATGCTTTCTAAATTCCCCCTAATCAATCCATATTATTTCCATAACAATGTTAATGTGACTTTCCAATATGCCATAGCAAAAAAAAATGTTTGTCAAGATCTAAAAACAAATATATTGGAAATACTGATATCTGAATATTGTCAAAATCTGTTAAATATTATTTGACTTGACAACATTCATTAAAAAACAACAACAAATAAAACATGTTTAATCATCTCTAATTCCCCACATCCACAGATTCCAGGATTCAGAAAGGGTTAATGCAGTTTAGAAACCTTAACGCAGAAGGTTTCTAAATTGTAGTTAGCCTTTCTGTTTTTATAGACCCATCTTCAGCCATGCTTTTTTCCCCTGGTGGGACCCACAATATAGGAAGCAGTCTCACTGGGTAAAGCCATATGCTAATATGGTAGTCCAGGGGAGGGGCTAATGCATGTGCTCTCCTCTGGAAATGTTTGCGGCTTCTGATTAACTCAGAAAATGTATTTGAATACTGCCCAAGGTCAAGTGTAAATTATTGTAAATATTTACAAGTTCAACTTTTGGATCCCCTACATTACAATAATTTTAAATTTATCTCAAAGGCAGAACTTTTTATTTTTTCTACTAACTTTCTTTCTAGTCCAGGCAGCCTAAACATAGGAGTCTTTCAGGGATCATTACTAGGTCCTCTGTTATTTTCTGTCTTCATGAATGACTTAACATCAGATCTATCAAACATTAAAATAATTTTGTATGCAGATGACCTTCTACTCATAAAATCAAGTTCATAGATTACTACTAGGCTAACTGCCCTTGTGAGCCATTTTAAGCCTAGCCAATTGTCCCATTTGAGAATCAAACCCTGCACCTTGTGTTTGTAAGTTAAGCACCTTAACCATTATGCCAAACCTAACCCCCTCAAAATAAGTTGAAAACACTTACATTGCTCTTTTCTTCTGGAGCTATAAAACAAATTAATTAACACAGCTAAATCAAGCATCATGGTGTTTGGATCTGTACAAAAACTGCTAAGGCAATCATCATTTGCCATCACTGATAATAAAGGTAGTGCCTTGGTAATAGTCTTGGAACAAAGGTATTTGGATATGATCTTAGACCCCATTCAACAAGAAGCTCAATCCTACTGGTCAGATATTTACAATCAGTCTATAATCTCATTAACTCTAAAAGTAACAAGAAAAATGAGCTGTCCTGGCGCTCCACAAAATGAAAAAATTGCTGATAACGTAGTACCTTTAGAATAATGATAAAGCTCACAGTTAATGTAAGGTAAAAAAATATATATATATATATATATATATAAATATATACACACACACACACACACACACCCACACACACACACATATATATATGTGTGTGTGTGTGTGTGTGTGTGTGTGTGTGTGTGTGTGTGTGTGTGTATATATATATATATATATATATATATACATATATATAAAAAACAAAACCTTTATCAAACAGAAACAAAAAACTATAACTTAGCTGCTCTCATTCTCAGCACAGGATAGATGGAGATGGTTTTGTTTAATCCAAAAAAAAACAGATTCTACAACATACAGTATCTTCACACATTTCAATACAACTCCATTTCTTATTGTACAATAGATTTAAACAACATGCTTTCTAAATTCTCCCTAATCAATCCATATTATTTCCATAACAATGTTAATGTGACTTTCCAATATGCCATAGCAAAAAAAAATGTTTGTCAAGATCTAAAAACAAATATATTGGAAATACTGATACCAACATTGATCCATGACTACTGGCCCTCTAGTCTAAGTGGTAGCGTCTAAATGGATGGATAAGTTCCTTGTAATCAATAAGATTTTCAATAAACAGTTGTTGGTTTTAGAGAGTTTTTGTAGATATGTTCTTTTCCATCTTTTTTTTTATATAGACTGTTTGCCGGTGACTACGTAAACCCACAACAGTTTTCCATCTATCATTTTGTTTTTTTGGGTTGCACAGTAACACACTCACTACGTAGCTCTTGGTTTTACATTTGATATGTTTGAAATATTCTAAACCCTCCAAAGACTTGTTAAAAATATTTTTTTAATGTTACTGAATGCAGAAAGAGTGGTTAACTGGATTAAGCAGCTGCGGTATTATAACCATGTGTAGGGCTTAGCTTCATTGTGGACTAATGATTGTTGTCTACTAATGATCATTAAACTGCTTCATTCTCAAATGAGATATTTTAATTGTTTAGTAATAGAAGTGACCAATGGAAGCAATGGCAGATTATACTAGGGGCGAAGTGGGTGGACACCCAGGCCTTCCAACTTCAGGGAGGCCCATGCCTAACAAATAAAATAATTTAATTTTAAATCCATCCTTCCATTCATTCCTGTAGTGCAAAAAAAAAAAAAAAAACTCTCACAGACTAGGAAGCAAGCACAGTGTCCATCCTACATACTAGAGATAGTAGCCCACAGTACAGGAACACATCAGTGGGTCAGCTGCTTTGAAATGCAGACAAGAACAGAATAAGAAGACACTAACTAGGATGGGAACTGATCATCTGGTTTGAATGCTTGATGATTTAGACACCAAGAAACATGTATAGCTTTGAATTGCTCTGCCATTCAGCAGCAGAGACTATCTGAATCGCACCATGCATCGTGGAAAGGAGTTCTAGGTGTAAGTAGATGAATTCACAAGATTGTGTGTGTGTGTGTGTGTGTGTGTGTGTGTGTGTGTGTGTGTGTGTGTGTGTGTGTGTGTGTGGGTGTGTGTGTGTGTGTCTGTGCGCATGCGCGCATGTGTGATGGTAAAGCAGAAAGCTAGTTAATAGTGCCAATCAGTAAAACAGAACTTGTTAAAGTATATTATTGCATTTTGCATTGTCTGGTTAAGTCACTTACGTAGAGTCACACAGGAGGCAAACAACGATAAAATCAAAACCTAAACAGTAACTGGCTCAAAGTCACACAGTAGGAAAATGGAGATAGAAAGTCTGCACCCTTGAAGAAATGGGTCTATATTATGTTGTTGAAACAGCATAAGAGCGAATGCCATTTCAGCAACAAATAAACAGCAAACTCTACCTACAGCGAAAGCTCAGATCAGTGATTTTTTTCCCAGGGAAAAAAATTGCTTGGCCGTTGCTGTGACATTGTCCTTTACCCTACTGTAGTGCGATCTCGGTGTTGGTATATTTAGTTAAGGGGTGTGGGGGCCATAGCCCCCCACTTTGAATTGTTTTAAACTGTGTGTTGTGTCTAGGTCTACTGATTATTTTTCCCTGGGGAAAAAGTCGGTGTCCTGGGCTTTCGCTGATTGTAAAGTTCAATTTTTATTTGTTGCTGAAACGACATTCTTGTTATGCCATTTCGGCAACATAATATAGACTTGTGGAAACAGCTCATTAAGTACTTAGAGCCTTAGTCCTCTGCATCAAATGCCAGACATCCACACACTCCTACATTTTTTCATAAATCACAAAGGTTAAAAGTCACTGAAGTTTACAGTCAGTAAGTCAGTAATGCCAGTCATTTGAGTTTTGGGCAATATTAATACACTGCTTCCTGTGCTCAAAAGTACAGGATTTTAAGTTTTTCACCTCCATTTGCCTACAATGTGACTTTGATCAAGTTGTTAATGACAATCACCTCTGTGTGTGTTGGAATAAGTACTTAGTTCTTGTATTCACTATTTTACTTGAAACTTATGAATTAGTGTAATGGGTTAATGCTGCTATTTCCTGTGTGAAGGGGAAAGAGTTTTGTCCCTTTTTTCTTTAGTCTGGCAGTTGGTGCAGAAGGTTAAGGCTGTAAGCTGTGGCTCTTGTGGTACAGAGTTTCATTTTCTTCATCTTCCTTTTTCTACTTTGTGACCTTGAGCAAGTCATTTAACCATACACTGCTTTGGGGCAACTAGAAATGTGGACTAGGCTACTCAGTGATCTTGTGGACTGCAAGCCTAGTAGTTATAGTGTAAAGGAAAGAAACTGATTGTAGTAAACAGAAGCATCATCATCATGTGAGTCATGTTCTTTGGGCATGATCCTTGTTTTGTTGAATGCTGATGGTATGTTTATTATTCATTTTGCTGTGAATAGATTGGGCAGCATGACGTCTATGAATTTAAAGTTAAAGTAAGTATGAATACATTTTTAATTTAGCTTGTTTTTTGCAGGTGCACAGGTATGAAATGCACTGTTTGAACTACAATATTTTTTCTAGTGCAGATGAGTAAGGCTATGAGTTGTTAAAAAGCTGCTTTCTTGTAGTATATGTTTTGATGCCATGAGCCTTCATATGTTGGTACTGCACTTGGTTTCATACTACATTTTCTTGAGGGAAAAAAAAAACAGTTCACATTATATGCAGAAGAATTTAAATAATACAACTGTGTGTGTGTGTGTGTGTGTGTGTGTGTGTGTGTGTGTGTGTGTGTGTGTGTGTGTGTGTAAAAACACTCTGTGAAACACAGCTTCTGTGAGGATCATTACAGTGCTTTTTCCTAAATTCATATTCATCAATTTTCAAACAGATCCATACTGTTCTTTAAATTCATCCCCAACATAAACAAAATGAAAGTAATGAATTCATTAGTTACACACACACATCTATATATATATATATATATATATATATATATATATATATATATATATATATATATATGTGTATAGCTTATGTCCTAGCAGAATCCACACTATTTGTGAGTTCAAACTCCAAAACCCAAATGCGTTTGGTAAAGGAAACTCCTCCAGACTGAAAGTACCAAAGGCCATAGATTTTATTAATCATACAAGTCCATTAAACAGTAAAATAAGCACTTTTGTTTTTTTTTTTAAATATAGGCATATAAAGTCCATAGATTTTATTAATCATACAAGTCCATTAAACAGTAAAATAAGCACTTTTATTTTTTTTAAATATAGGCATATAAAGTCCATAGATTTTATTAATTATACAAGTCCATTAAACAGTAAAATAAGCACTTTTGTTTTTTTTAAATATAAACTTCTTCAGATTAAACAACCATTTAAAACACTGCTCTTTTATAGTCCAATCAGCATAAGACATTGCAACATGTGATTGCCCAAGCACCCTACTACAAGTAAAACATTTAAAGACCACTCAGGGATACATTCCAAATCACATAAAACCTCAATGAATGTTACTTATACGCTTAGTGCACATAATTTATGAATGAATCAAACCAGGTTTACAGTCTATAAAAATCATTAAAAAATATGGTTGTTTAATCTGAAGAAGTTTTTTTTTTAAAAACGAAAGCACTTATTTTACTGTTTTATGGACTTTTATTATTAATAAAATCTACAGACTTTGGTACTTTTCAGTTTGGGGGAGTTTCCTTTACCTAACGTATTTGTTTTTCACTCTTTGTGAGTTCCCAAATGCCTTTCACTACAATATGGAGGAGACCAGACAGCCTAATCAATATCACTGTGATCCACATTTCCTCCTGAACTCAAATAAGAGTCATCCTTGTAAGGCTTTAGAACTGCAGCATCAAAATTTAAACTAAACTTAGACATCACTGTGCTACCACTAGACAAAATACCTCATTCCTCAGAATAGCTTTCATGTGCTGAACTGATAGCCTTAGTGGAATCCATTACATGACATCAAAGGGCAGAGGGTATTCCACAGAGAATTACATGGAGGCGGAGCATCACACAGTGAAGAGTAACAGGAAAAAGGGAAAAATGATCACAAACAATGAAACATTTATGGCAAATCCACAAACTGAGATATTACAACAATAAAACAACCATGAAAGCAAGACAAGCAACAAATCATAGATTTAAAAAAAAAAATTAATGTAGGAATTTTTATGGGCTGAACAGAAACCTAGAGTGAGATGGAATAGGGTTTTACTGACAAGAGAATAAGGTGTTCTGGGGGTTCTGGATGTATAGCCGTACTTTAGGGCTACTCATTTAGGCATTATAGTTCATTACAGAGAGCAGTAGTGAAAGAGGTGAATAGGGCCTTTCTAACAAAAAATTTAAAGAATGCTGACAAAACTTTTTGCTAATATGCAGCAGGATAGACAATAGCTGAGAAAGTTATCATGAGAAAATGGAAGAAAAGGGGAAAAAATCCATCACTTAAGGTTATTGAGCAAGGAAAAGGGGGAAGGGCAAAATGTATATAAGCAAAGGGGTGGGTAGAAGATCAGTGGTCAGTAAAATAATGGGCATATTGCAAATAGTTTATATAGATTAGGGAAATATTACATATAAATTGATTGCATTATGTGCATTACTCTGTTCTTATGATGATGTATCGTTAAATGTTACTATTATAAAATGTGCTGTTTGATCTCTAGTATTAGGCTGTTACTGACTGTAAATAGAAAAAGGTTGTTTTAATAGAAGTGATGAGATTTATGGCCAGTTGCCGGGGGAAGACATACATCATGCTTGTGTACTGCACAATGTTTGTATTTGGTTGTGGCTGATAACAGATGTATCAAATGCTAAAAAATAAATAAATAAATAATCTGAAATACCAGAGGCACCAACATATCTGTCCTAATGCCTATTGACATTGCAATGTCAGCTTCCTCCTGTGCTAATATTCAGAAAGAAATTGGAGGTGAGGCCATTCTGACATAAAATTTGCAAGTGCAGGACAAGAAGACTGACCCCCTCCATCACTGAATGATAAATTTAGGCTATCAAAACCAACTTAAGGAGGTTTTCCATTCTGAAAGACGCAAACCATAACCTTATTTAGTGTTTTAATCCAGTCTGGTCTGAGATACACAGATAACATATACAGTGGGTACAAAATCTTTGACAAAATATTAATTTTAATTTTATTGGCTGCACCTCAAAAGGAAAGTTTCATGTTCTTCCATTTTGAGAGGATTGAATAACTTCTCACATATGTCATTTGTCATACAGGCTCACACGCATCGTGGTATGTTTATTAGTTGAAAAGAAAAAAACACAGTATTTAAATTCTTAATAATTTAGAATTCTATTGTACTCTCATGTCAAGGATTGCATGCATGCTAGTTTATTTTAAGTTGTCTGAACAATGGCATACTGATGTTTAGCTTACAATTAAGGGAACCTGCTGCATTTATCAATATGTATAATGACAGCTCTAATCAATTGCACAGGAAGGCTGAGAACAGCAACATATCATCAGTATAGACCAAAGCTGTAAGTACAGATAAACTCAGCTAAATGCCATGGATAGTCCCTTCTTTTCCAGTCTCCTCCATTAAGGTGTCTAAACCAAGGGTAAAGTGATGAAGTGGAGTCTTGACATACATGGCTGATCAAGAAGGAGAAATACAATACTCTGCTAGCCCAGGAATGCCAAAATAACAGATTAATATCCTTATAAACTATAAGTAAAACATATTAATGACAAAGATAGAAGAAAGACATTCTGCATATTTCTATAAAAAAAATGTCTTCAAAGACAGCAGACCCCATTGATATCAATGTCATCAACACACAAATGATGATGTACAAATGTGAAGAAGACTGCATTCTGTTAATGAACCCAGTCTGCTCTCTACTCAGCAAAGGTTAGCTACACTGAATCAATTCTGGAAGCAAGGTCTTTCATCAAGGTTTATTGTTCACTATTAACAAATGAGATATGACTGTATGAAGCCACTTAGCACTCCCTTCTGATATGAATTTGTGCAATTTGCATAAGTGCGGGAACCCCACTCTTCATTATATCTTTGTGGGTTAAAATTGATAAGCAGTCCTGGAAATTTTTCAGGTACCAGAGAACTGATAGCCATCTTTACTTCCACAAATATTGATGGTTGCATAAAGTGCATAATTGCTTCAGCCAGCTTTGTCAAGCCAGTTGTAGTTAAGCATACAATCATAGCTTCAGGGGGCTCAGACAGTTTACAGACTGAAGTAATACATAAAATTTTCTATTTGTCTCAAATGCCTAACTACATCATAAAAACTAGGTCTTTGATAGAAGAGATACCCACTGCTGTGGCATGGAGAACTAACCTACAAGCTTCTAGTCTTCCTGGAATCTCTCCAAAGATGACACTTCAATATAAGCAAAAGATAACTGACTTCCATAATTGGCTTAACTTTTCATGTCACTCAAGGGAGTACAGGATTTCTGAGCCTGGGAGGACATGGTCAACAGACAGAACTGCTTCACCAGGGATGGTAGACAGCTGTCCCCTCTAGGCTTTCGTATATTGGCTAATCATTATCCACCTTCACTGTGCCTTTTTTAGGCAATGCCAACTGGATCAAACTACCTATGTAGCAAAACAAACTATGGAAAACTTAAAAGTACCATTGATCTTTGCTAGAAGCCTAAACAAAAAAAATATTTTTGCAAGCTCTTCATATCCTAAAGGGCACAGACATGTGTGCAGGGCTACAATGCCTTCCACACAGTTAGACATGTAGACAGAAAGTGAAGAAAGCTGGAGGCATCTCAATTCTCATCCAGAAAAGTCTCACATGAAGGCTAGTAAAGTGTCATGATACACTTGAGATACTTCATGTTGAGCTTACCATCAACAAAGTCCCTTACCTTATCTTGGCAAGCAACAGAATGCCCTCTATGACTCAGTAATGTCATAGAGGGCACCCTATGACCTAGAAATATCATAGCACCTAGCTAAATGAACTAGAATCACGTAGCATTAATCCAAATACCATATTCCTGGGTGACTTCAACTATCAGACCATAGACTAGGAAACATATACCACTTGCATGTAAGGCCACAAATGTTTGGACTTTGTCAATACAAATGCCCTGGAACAATCTAGTCAGAGTAACCACCAGGATAAACAACATCATTGACCTTGTCCTCATTAATACAGGTGAATCATGTTCTATGTCCAGTGTAACATCCTCACTCATCACGTCCCTCAGTAAAGCTGTCCTCTCATTATAAATATAAAAGTAGTGTCCTACCCAGACTCAGGTAATTTTAAAAACTTCTCCAAGACTAACTTCCTACTTCTGAGTGATTCCCTGGCTAGATTAAGATCACCCCAAACCTGAGAAATTCTGCTGCTTATATGGAAACATACACCACCAACCTTTACCAACATGAACACAATTGCATAGAAGCAACCATACCCAAAAAAAGCAACACTCTCATGGACACATGATCTGCCTTACAAACTGTCCATATGTAAGACTAATTTCCCCTCATTGTGAATATGTTGTTTTTTGGGCACTCATTGGTGATTATTTGCCAGTTACAACATTGTACCAACACTGTATTCCATAGAAGAAAACTACTCCACTAGCTTAATTTCAGTAAATTATAGCTATTACTGTGTCTATCCTTTCTTGTTTTTATTAATTGAACTGTCTGTCAGTCTTCTGTCCTTCTCATCTAGCTTATCCGGCTGGCTTTTCACACTTCACAAAAAAGTTTAACACATCTTTTCATATTTATATCCTTTCCCCTACCTTTCTTCGTTACAGCACCACCACCATATACCCCATCACTTCTACTTCCGCTTTAATCCTCTAGGCATTGGTGGTGTCTACCTCAACTAACTATAAGCTTCTTCTCATGGCTACTTGCCAGGTGAAGGTCTATATGTGATGGGCTAGCTGGTAATATGCTGAACCTTGCTAATACAATTGCTGCAGTATTTACTGCTCTGTTAGCCTATTGCATTCTTGAGTTAGGCTTATTGTCCTCAGACTTCTTATTTTTCATGGTTGTTTGTTCCTTCCAGTTGTTTACTTTTTTCTTGCTCAGTGGCTTCTTAAAATAACACATAACATCGTGACCTAAATGTTTGCAACAGCAAAACATAAATATAACAGGATTCTGTTGTTGTCTTATATAGTTCTTTTTAGCACTCTCTAATTACTATTCCATGTTTTCAGTAAGTTTTCCCATATATCTGCCAGGGTGAGGGAGGGGGCACATCTTCCGCCAGGTATCACTAGCAACTTCCATCAGAAGATCTAGTAAGCCACAAATGCCTTTCTAGTGGAAAGGTCATCCATATCTGCTGTACTTTGTCAAAATGTTACTTTTATTGCAGCTTAACTCCAAAGTCCCTCTGCACCTTGCAACTTTCTTAACTCTTGAGCTCACTCATTAAAGTCCTTACTTCTCTTTTAAAGTTTAATGGCTTTTCCTCTGTTACTCATTTCCCCAAATCCCTTTCTGTTGATAATTGCAGTTGTGCATTCATTCTGTAAACAGTGATCTCGTTCAACTTGCTCTTTTATTAGTTCACCCCAATTTACTCTATTTATGGTCTACATCCCATCTGTACTTTGTCAATAATCCATTCACATGTTGTAAATCTGAGGAATGTTAGAATACAGTTAAAAGGCTGACAAGCTGAGACACCAATATTCTGCATATTTTAATGCTCTTATATTGGGGTAAAAAATGAATATTCTTTAGCTTAATTATGTGAATTAAAGAAAAGGCTAGAAACACATCTTATCTCTGAAACAAGCATACAAAGGGCTACGCAGACCTATAAAATTCTGGACAATTATAAACATGCTTGTTGGTAGATGCTCAGATTCACCCAAACTTACCAACAACTTAAATTGCTTTCCATGCTCTCATTCACAAAAAAGTGGTTTTGTGAAACACATTTTTCTTGTCCTTCTTAACTGATCAGCTCTGCATCTAAACATAGTTTTCTTGTCATTTTCATTGCACACACACATACACACACACACACACACACACACACACACACACACACACACACACACACACACACAGACACACACACATACACATATTGGAGCTAGCTGAAATGGGAGCTGAAAGAATTAATCCTGAAAAGCTAGTAAAAATAGTTTTTTAGGCGGTGAAGTGCTAACCTAACTAGAGAATGTGTGTGTGTGTCTCACACAGACACACAAGATAAAAGAGAGTTAAACTTTTTTGGGTGTTACTGAGCTGTGAGTAAAGAGTTATACCAAGAGAGAAGTTTCTGTGAAGATAGCCGGCAATTACTTTTACACAGAAAAAGTATTAAACCAACCAAAAGAGGCTTGTCAAACTTCTCACCTTTTCTCCAAAGAAGCTAGACAAGCCATTGCCATTAACAAATTTTTGTCAAGGTTAGAATATAATTCAAGAAATCCAAGCAGGCAAAGGATAAGCACGGCATAAAACCAAACTATTTAATAAAAAACATGTAAGTGCTTTCGTGTAGTACTCCTACATTTCATCAGACATAAAATTCTATCACAAGCCTTTTAAACACTGTTAAACCAATCACTGCTAGCAACCTTTTTCCCTCCAATTAAATAATTAGTGGAAACCAAGTGATTTAAAGTAACCTAACACTTTAGCATAAAAGCACATTTTTAGTATGTTCCAACCACAACTTATATAATAGATTTTAGATATAATAAATAAGGCATATATCACAGATATCTAAACAGTATAATTGTATCATACATAAACCATCTCATTATGCTGTTGCAAATGTACTGATGTTTTAGAAAATTTAATGCAGAACTTTGTCAACAAAGACTGAAACAGTTCTGCCAGCCACATAGTTAACTAAGTATACACCTTATATGAAATTTACAATAAAAAACTAGAACTACTGCATGAACACTCATCAATCTGCTAAGATGTTCAAAAAACAAACACATAATAAAAAATATATAAAAATAAATATAAACAAAACTAAACAGCATAGCTAAATACTGCTAACATAAAACATATGTGTGTATATAACAGTAAAAACAGAAAAAAATATATATATATAAATAATGTATAAGGAGTATGTGCATATATATATATATATATATATATATATATATGCAGACACATATAACTACTATAAAAATGTATATCTAACAACCAAGGCAAAGAGAGTGCATTAAAAAAGGGAGGGGGACAAGTTTAGCAATTGTAACTAAGCCTTCTGTCCTTTAAAAAGGGTTTGAGTAACAAGGCTTCATTTAAATCCATACCCTTGTCAGCTTGTAGCAAAACAATCCATTTTTGCTCAGTCGTTTCAAGTTTGTTCCTATTATTCCCCAACCTTTTAGTGCTTGGCAAGATCTCTATGATGAAAAATACAAATCTATGGATGGTACCTTCTTCAACAATATGTTTGGCAACAGCACTTCTGGTGTCTCCAATGTTGCTGTAATATATATGTTCCCTAATCCTATTCCTCAATGGTCTAGTAGTCATGCCAACATAGAATTTAAAACATTGAACACATTGGGCTAAATATATAACACTAGCGGTTGAACAATCAGAATAATGCCTAAAAGGATGTATAAAAGTGTTCTTATTGGCAATATACTTGCAAAAATGGCAATGTCTACAACCAAATGTTCCTTGTCTCTTAGAAATAGTTTTGCTGGTTATCATGCCAGTTCTAAGGCAAAGCCTATATTTTAATGATTTCTAATTTTTATAAGTAACTTTTCAATATGTCCCCACAACTTGCTCTATCCCACTATTTGCTGTTAGGACATGCCAATTCTTATGTATAATATCCATAGCTTTCTTATTGTCAGAGGTATAAGGTAGACATAATCTACATTTGTTTTTACGATAACCATCCATCATATTAACCAGTGGCACATTCCTTTTCTGAAAAATAAGGTTTACCTCTACCTTCCCTTTCCCTATGGGCCATTTGTAAATACTCATCACATTCAGCCTCAGTATATCCTCTATCCCTAAACTCTTTCTTTAATAAGGCTACATGCTGAAACATTGTACTGTCTTTGGTGGTAAGTCTAGAAGTACATAGAGCCTGAACTTTCAAAATATTTTTGAATACATATGTAGGATGCATACTAAAACATGATAAAAGGTTGTTCTTCCTACATTCTTTCCTATAAACCTGAATGTGCAGAACATGCCCTTCTCTTGTTAGCTTGACATCTAAAAAATCAGTCTCATAAAGAGATGTATGTGTAGTAAACTTCAAGAAAGAGGTGCTCTCATTTAAAAAAGAAATAAACTGCTCAAATAGTTCTGTGGAACCTCTCCAGATAAAAAATATATCATCCACAAAACAACTATAATGCAACAAATTTCTGCTATAAGTAACATTATTCAACAACACAGTATCTTCCCATTGTGCCATTACAATGTTGGCATAGGAGCTGGCACATGATGTGCCCATGGCCACTCCATATTGTTAAATGTAAAATTTCTCTTCAAACACAAATGCATTATTGGTAAGCACCAATTCTATCAACATACATATAGTCTGTATGTGTCCATTATCAAAATCATTATGACTTCACAAGAAATCTCTCATATATTGGATGCCTACGTCATTTGGTATACATGTAAATAACGAACATACATCCATAGTAATTAATATATCTGTAGCACCCAATGGCACCTTCTGTAACTTATCATATAGCATGGCAAGAACATTCTGTGAGTCTTTTCAAATAGTGGATGATTTCATTAATAAAGGATGTAAAGTTTTTTTCTAAATAAATGGATATGGGCTCTAAACACAACCATCCTTCAAAAAGTAAAAGACAGAATATTTAGATCCATTTATATAACTCAATAACTGAACATAACCAGACCAACAAGGAATCTCTAGACAGTTAAGCACCATTGTCCTCCATTAGAAGTATATCCAACAAAGTCCATGAACTCCATGCCACCATAGACTTGTACTCCCCAGATATAGTCATCCTGACAGAAACCTAGCTAAAACCTCACATTACCAGTGAGCAAATACTCCCTACAGGTTATGGCATACTAAGAGTAGACCGGCTAAACAAAAAAGGAGGTGGTGTAGCTATAATATTTAAACAGCATCTAAACATCCAGATCTTAAAATCATCAGCTCCACAAATAGACAATGAAGAAATAATATATACCAACCTCAAAATTAACCAAAACAAAACCATCAACATAATTGGATGCTACTTCCCACCTGGCCAAAACATCCCTCCCCTAGAAAACCTCCTCAGCTGGTCTTCCCACCATCTCCCCCAAGAAACTATCATCTTAGGTGATTTCAATATTGACTGGCAATCCTGTTCTGGCAACAATCCAACCCATCATGTGCACCTTCATGGCTTCACTCAACTAGTCCAGTCACCAACCAGGATAAATAAAAACTCCACCAAGCACACTATCCTGGATTGGATACTAGTCAGTAAGAGCCCCCAGTCATATATAACAGGCTGCTTATCAGATAGCCTCAGTGATCACTCCCCAACATTCCTACTCAAAAATACCTATACCAAGCTAAACCTGTCATCTACCGTCAAATACGTAAAAAACTAAACATTAACCCACTCGCATTCATCTCATCCCTCAAAGAATGTAACTGGCATCCTCTAAAGTACCTCAAGTCTAGATGATGCAGTTGAATTTTTTAATACTACCTTCCTGAACATCCTTAATTACCATGCCCCCATAAGATTCTCCAGAACCAAAGCACAACCCTCCCCATGGCTACAGAAAACCACTAAGTCAGAAATGAAAAACAGGGATAAAGCCTGGGGAGCACTGGCGCAAAACCAAAACCCCCTCAGCTAGACAGAAATTCCTAGAACTACGCAGTAGAGTCAAAAAGCTAATAAAACAGGACAAATCCCAATACTACCAGTCTGCCCTAGTCTCCTCACAACACATCCCCAAACAATTCTGGTCCACCATAAACTCCATCCTCCATCCAGGTAAAGTCAGTACCCCTCCTTCTAACATCCCTCACTCCTCAGAAAATATTGCTACCTCATTCAACACACACTTCACCCAAACCATACTATCACTAGCTAAACAACACAACCCCCTCCCCTCCAACCCACACCTTCAACTAGTAATCTCCCCACTGCCTTCTCTTTTTCTTCTGTACCTACCTCCAATATAAAAAAAACTCTTAACTAAACTTAAACCCACCAAATTAGCAGCAGACAGCCTCCCAAGTGAATAACTACAAATCGCAGCTGATGCTCTGGCCTACCCAGTATCTATCTTGATTAACTGATCTCTGTCAGAAAGTTACGTTCCCACACTGTGGAAAGTATCATATATAATTCCCCTCCACAAAGGCGGACCCTCCACAGAACTAACCAATTACCGCCCCATAGCTATTCTCTCTCCAATCTCCAAAATACTAGAGAGATGCATACACTCTCAGGTCTCAGACTACCTCCTTACTAACAACCTCCTTTCCAGTACTCAGCATGGTTTCCGACCAAACCATAGCACCACCACTAAGAAGTTTCTGTCTTTGCACACAGTGCAGACTGGAGAAGTTGTTGACCGCAACTGAGCTACAAAATATAAGTATCTTGATTTTTTTTTTGATTATTTTTACAGATTACTGTTTTTACAATTTAATATATATAAAGCACTTTGTCTATTCAGTATCTTCACAAATCCTTATCTGTTTAAAAACTTTCATTTGTCTCTCTAGTGCTTGCTGTCTGTAGGCTTGGTGGCTTTGCAGTTGCCCGCCCCTACTGTGACACACCTCCCAGTCTAGTGTCATTGGCTCATTCTGCTTAATACAGAGAGAACATTTGATAAGGCCTTCTGTTCCTCCTTTTGCGCTTTCAAAAAGTAAAACAAAACTTTTTTTTTTTTCTTCTCTTTCGCCTGAACCTTCTTGTGTTCTGGCTGTCCTTCTCAAACATTTTGGAAATATACAGTATATTTCAGAGCATTTGTTATAACTGTATTTGCTATAACTGATTTAAGTATTTTTTTCTGGCTTTTTGATTATTTACTGCTTGGCGACTGCATTTTAGCCTGTTTATACAGCTCTGCATTCTATTTAAACTGTTTTTGTGTTGATTAACTGTTTTGCACTTTTAAAAAATTAGTTGTTGCTTAATTTTACCTGTAGGCTAACACACTCAAGCGCGCTAGCCGTTTAAAAGCATTTATAGCATTTACTGTCTGTTTTTCCTCTGTTTTCTGCAAAAAACAAAAAAAAAACAAACAAAAAAAAAATCTTGTTTTCCCGCCTTACTGAACTAGAATAGTCCAGTCTTCAGAGTTTGCTGATCTCTGGGCTTTGGCTTGGTTCCTGTGCTATTCCATATCCTTATTTGGATAAAGGGAAGCTTCTTTGTTCACCAGTGGGAGTGGGGAGCACTGAGCAGCCTATTTGTCCCTAGAGCAGTGGTTCCAGCCAGAAACTTGTAGTCTATTGGCCATTTTGGGTCAATTCCTAGCTCTTTTCAACCCCCTGCTATAAAGCCCGCTTTAGCGCACTTTTGCGTGATTTAGAGCGGAGTTGCCCATAGAGCACCATCGGGCAGCGCCGGTTAAACAAGGTTAAACTATTTCTGGCTCCGTAAAGTCTGCTCTTCAATTTTTCCCTTAGAACTTCTCTACTTGCAATCTAAACAGTCTATTCTCTATCTCAAAAGCTCAGCACTTGCTCCTAAAGCATTTTTATATAGGTAAAGTACTTGTATACTAAACAAAGTACTAAATTAGCCTAGAATCCTCTTGAGTACCCATTTCCCTATAGGTCCCTTCTGACTCAGTTACACAGCAAACTTTTTCACTTTTTCTAGCATGTCGAAGGGTCAGTTGCTAGCGTCCTCTCCTGTTCAGCTGGTGAATCTGGGCATCTTGAGGCAATGTTACAATTGCCTCATGTACACAGACAACCCACTCCTTCTCCCACAAAACACAAATACATGTGAGAGATGCAACTATATAGCCAAACTGGAGGCTGAGCTCTCTCAACTCAGGACTGGCAAGACCAGACAGGAGGAGAAGGGAACCACGCACACCACAAACCCAGTTTCACATAGAACTATCACAACTGCAAAACAAACACATAAACACACAAAGACATACTCGGAGGCACTGATCAAAAATCTACCAAAACTACAGAGGCCTCCAAAGCAGACACCCAAGCAACTGCCACCTCAAGACATAAGACATGCAACACATAGTTCTCAAAGTCAGTGTGCTAAACAGTCACAGCCCTTAAGGCCAAACACAATGCCAGACACACTTGTTGTAGGTGACTCCATAGTCAGACACACTGATGTCCCACTCACCAGACTGAACGAGGAAAAGATCACAGTAAGCTGCCTGTCAGGCGCTAGAATCCACCACATAACACAAGCACTCAGGTCACTCCACAGCAAGTACAAGTATGACTCAGTCATTGTCCATGCCGGTGTGAACGACCTGAGACGTACCTCCCTGGACTACATGAAAAGAGACATAGAGGAGCTCTCAGATTATGTAGCCCAGGCCGGTATGACCCTGACCCTGAGCAGTATCCTACCCTCACCAAGAATGATGCCACAATACAGAGACAAAATGATCAGCTTTAATAATTGGCTTAATTACTGGTGTCATTCTAAGGGATCCAATGTCTGTCTGCCTGGGATGACATGCTTGACAAGCCACGCTGCTTCAAGGGATGGCTTGCACCTGTCACCCTGGGCTTCCGGATATTGGCAAAGGCTCTTGCCACCCCATAGTGCCTTTTTAGGCAAGGCTCAAATGATAAACCTACCGCCCTAGAAAACAAAAATGGAGAAAAACTAAGGGTAATACTGCTCAATGCCAGAAGTCTAAACCTCAGGATGCACGCCCTCGAAGCCCTCCTCAGTATGGAGAACATCGATGTCTGTGCTGTGACTGAAACCTGGTTCAAGGCTCCTGAGAGCACCCCAGCACTATCAGGTTATACCTCATATAATGCGTTCCGGCCCCAAAATCTGGACCAAACCACAAAAGGAGGGGGAGTATCCATATTCATAAAGGATACCCACACCTCCAGGTTAGTGGCAATGCACGAAGCATCGGAGACCATCCAGGTGCAATTAACCATAGGTAAAACTGCCCTACAGTTGGTAACATGCTACAGACCACCTTCTCAAACTCAGGAAACCCACACAGCCTTCCTGAAGACACTGGAGAGTATGAATGTCTCTCCAAACACCATCATATTGGGTGACTTCAACTACCCAAACATAGACTGGGAACATTACTCAAGCCCCAACACCCTAGCCCAAAGGTTCCTGGAGTTCATAAACTCAAATGCTATGGAACAACTAGTCACCATTCCCACAAGAGGAGAAAATATACTAGACCTGATCATCACAAACATGGGGACAAAATGCTCCACACCGAAGTATATCCCTCATTGGTGAGATCAGACCATAAATTAATCTCACTGGAGATCCACATCCCGCCCCACCCCCAGCAAAAAAGACCACAGTGAAGAACTTCTCAAAAGCAAACTTCACACTTCTTAAGACTGGAGTGGTATCCTTCAAGGCCCCCGAGCCAGTGGAAACCACAACCCATGCTGCTGAAACCCTTACAAATGCCTTCTACGAGCACCTCCAGGAATATATGGATCAAGCAATCCCTAATAAAATCAAGACCCTTTCCACCAAAGCCAGGCGCCCAGTCTGGTGGACCCCAGCCATAAACAAACTCTACAACAAGAGGAGAAAGCTACTACATGACAGAGCAAAATCCCTAAAAGGGAAGGCATCTCTGATCAGTACTAGCAAAAAACTACGATCACTCATAAAATCATCCAAGGCCATCTTTGAGAGAAAAATCGCTAATGACACAAAAGAAAATCATAAGGCCTTCTTTAGCTATGTTAGAAACCTGGGTGGAAACTCCCAGATATGCTCAGAATTAGTCCAAAATGATAAAAAAAATAACTGAACCCACAGACATTGCCAACATACTGGCAGACAGGTTCAGTGCAAATTTCTCCCCCCCCCCAAAAGGAGAAATATCTATCCCACTAGAGTCTAACCTCCCAAACATCTCAGATGCCCAAGTGAGAGCTGCTCTCTCTAAAGCAAAAAACACAGCATCAATGGGACCGGACGGTGTCCCCGGCTGTGTGCTACACGAACTCAATGAGGAACTAAACCCACACATAAGGCTGCTGTTTAATCTTAGCCTTACTACAGGATACGTACCCAAAGAATGGCGTATGGCAACTGTGGTCCCACTCCACAAAGGCGGTGCTTCTACGGACCCTGGAAATTACCGCCCCATAAGCTTGAAGAGCCTTGTCTGCAAAGCTATGGAGAGGATCATAATGGAACTCATAAATAAAGACATTGGGGACCTACAGACACTGGATCCTACCCAATTTGGCTTTGTCAAGGGCAGATCCTGCCTCTTGAACTTGGTCAACTTTTTCGAAACAGTTACTAAGGCCATTGATGAGGGTAAGGCAGTTCACACAGCCTACCTTGACCTAGCAAAAGCGTTCGACATAATACCCCACTCGGGCATCATAGAAAAGCTCACCAGTTTAGATGTAAACCCATATGTCACAAGATGGGTTGCAAACTGGCTCAAGGACAGAACACACAGGGTTAGAGTTGCTGGTGCCATGTCAGACTCTAAGCCGGTTATGAGCGGTGTCCCACAGGGCTCAGTCCTGGGCCCCCTCTTGTTCGGCATTTATTTTTCTGAAGTGCAGGTAAACATAGGGGGATTGTGGCTGACAAAATTTGCAGATGACTGCAAACTGGGCACCATAATTGACACTCCATCAGACACAGACATCCTCCAGAGAGGTCTCATAGAAATGGATAACTGGTGCCAGAGCCATGGCCTTAAGCTAAATGCCAAAAAATGTATAGTCATACCCTTTGGGAAAAACAAGGTAACCCTAATTACCACATAGGTGGTAATCCATTAAACACGGAAGAAGTTATCAGGGACCTGGGGACCCAAGTTGACAGTAACCTCTCTTTTGACACTCACATTGCCAAAGTGGTTAGGAAGACCTTCTACATTGCCCACCTGATCATGAAGGGATTCACATCCAGATCAGGAGAGGTCATTGTACCCCTGTACTCTTCACTTATCAGACCAATGATTGAGTACAACGCCCCATTCGGAATGTACCTTACCCAACACCTGCAGCAGTTGGAAAGACCCCAAAAGTTCCTCACCAAAAGGATAAAGGGGCTCAAACATATGTCATATGATGCCCGACTGAAGAAACTCCAGCTCTATTTAGTCGTATACTGTCTGCTCAGAGGTGATCTGTGCCTGACATACAAGGCCATGTCCAACCCGGAATTAATGGACATGATCCATTTCAAAAAATCCAAATCCACCAGAGCCACGAGAGCAAGAGACTTAAACCTCAACACGGATATAAATAGGACGTGCTGGAGGGACAGATTCATCACCCAGAGACTCCCTACACTATGGAACAGAATCCCAGTCCATGTGAGGCAGAGCCCCTCACTGACTCTGTTCAAGAGAAATCTTGACGAGTGGATGGGAGATCGTAGGTTTACCCCGGGAATCATCTCTGTATCACTGCTGGACAGAGGCACAGCAAACTAATGGGTATAGTATTCTCATCCTAAGGGGTGGTGAAAGCCACACACACTCTGGCTAGGCTTATAAATGCCCTAGGGCAGATAGCCTAGTATGAACCTATGAACCTATGAACCTTACTCTCCTTTGCTAACACTATCCTCCAGCATAAAAACAATGGCTATCTCTCCTCTGCTACTTTCCTAGACCTATCTAAAGCATTTGACATGGTCCCACACAAACAACTTATCTCTGTCCTCAATAACCTATCCTTCTCACAATCAGTCACCAACTGGTTTCAGAGTTACCTGTCTGACCACCAACAATCCGTTGTATGGCAGAATGACATATCTACACAACTACCTGTCTCCATAGGGGTTCCCCAATGATCCATCCTTGGACCCCTACTCTTCTCTGTTTACACCAATAATCTAGCCTCTGCCACCAAATATGGCACACTCATACAATACGCAGATGACTCGACCATCATCTGCTCAGCCCAGTCCCTACCAAAACTGCAAAAAGTCACACAGGAAGCCTTTTCCTCTGTTGAAACATGGTTATCCGATGTCCAATTAATACTCAACCCAAACAAAACTAAACTACTCATCTTCCAACCCACCAAACATACTCAAAACAACTCTCACTTTAATATCATGGCAAAAGACAACACCACTATATACCCAAATGAACACACCAATTTGCTAGGAGTGGAAATAGACAATAAACTAAAATTTGACATTCACATATCCATGACTATAAAAAAAGTCCACAAAAAACTAGGAGCGTTATACAGAAATAAGCAATTTCTCACCAAAGCAGCAAAGATTTCACTAGCAAATTCCCACCTTATCTCCACCCTACTTTATGCCTCTCCAATATATACCAACCTAAGGCAATGTGATCTAAACAAGCTAGAGACCTGCTACAACAAAATCACCAAATTCACCACAGGGGCATCCTACCGTAGTCACCACTGTCTCTCACTTGCTGAACTGGGTTGGCTTGAACTCCCTCACCTCCTTCAGTGGTATCAACTCTCACTCGCCCACAAACTAGTAAACCATCAACTTAATGTCCCATCCCACCAGAATCTACTCCAACCCTATCGCACCACCAGACCACTAAGATCCAGCAGCAAAAATCACTTGCAGATCACTAAAGCCAATAACTCTGCTGGTGAGGCACTATTCTCTTGTGCCATAGCCAAATTATGGAACTCACTACCACCCACAATTACCTCCATACCATCATGCACCCACTTCAAAACTTTACTAAAAGTGCAACTAAAAACATGCTGGCTATGCCCTTGCAACTCCCACTCTAATATCATCCACCCCATCCAACCATTACCTTTCTTTCCACTCCACTAACTACCTTGATTATAGCAAGCTCAGATGCTCATAAACCAGTACTTATTATACAGCACAAACTTCTTGTTAATGTCTGGTATGCACTTCACAGATAAAGATTCTAGTTGTCTACTGATGTACTATGTTCTTCATCTGTAAATATGTTGTAAGTAATTGCTATGTAAATTGTTATTCACTATGTAATCCAATGTATATACTGTCTGTTTTATTTTAACTGTGTAGCTTTTCTCCCTGGGCCTCCACTGAAAATGGACCTATGTCCAGTTGGACACTCCCGGTCAACAAATTTAAATAAATAAAAATAAATAAATAAATAAAAGCAGGTTTTCTCTTCAAATAGAAAACCACCATGAAGATGATTTCCAGACACACAAGCATCCAAAGCAGTACAAAGCATAAAAATAGAATTTTAGAATTGTATTAATTTAGCAGGAAAGGGAAACTCTGACCTTTGTCTGGGGATTGAACCCAGACCTCCCCGCCCACACACACACACACACACACACACACACACACACACACACACACACACACACACACACACACACACACACACACACACACACACACACACACACACACACACACACACACACACATCCTGTAAAGTTGTCACTGACACTGGACAACAAGATGTCTCTTGGCAGTAATGCTTGTGTGTTTAAAAATATCCTTCATGGTGGTTTCCTAGTTAAAAGGAAACTGTTCTTGGGGAAACCTTGTGCCTAATTGTCAAGAGACCCTTTGTTGGTCCAATGGCAGTGTCAACTGCATAGAATGTGTGGGTTCCTGGGTTCAATCTCCAGACTAGGGTCAGAGTTTTCCTTTCCTCTTGACTTGAAAATCCAATACTAGGATTATAGTTTGTATTGCACTGGATGCTTTTTTTTCAACAAAGAAGAAAACTCTTCCTGTGAAAGAAAACTTCAGTGAATAAAACAGAAGTTAGAAAAACCTTAATGACTGAGGAGCTTGTGAATAAAAATGCTAGTGGAGCAGAAAAGACTAGCATTATGGAAATTGTGTTTCCATTTAAGTAAGTGGATAGTATAACAAAATGTCAAGAACCAAGCAACCATATAAAAAAAACACCAAACCAGCGAATTCAGTCCAATGCAGTATAAAGTATGAGACACCAAGCAGTTGTTTTAGCGCTTTCATCCACTTTAATATTCCAGTGAACTTCTTCAGAAACAACTACACCATCCTACAAACCAACTTAAATACTAAACAGTACTTAATTAATTAATCAATTGATCAAAATTTAAAGATACATTCTTATAAGACTGGAATACTCCCAGACAATATTAGTGACCATCTCCTTACCTATATCACTAAACAAAAAGACAATACTCTCAAACAAGCTATTTACCGTACTGTACGCAACAAAAAAAAATTTTACCTGTCCTCTTTCCTTAATGACCTCAAGGGAAAAAATAAGCACCCAAACTATTTAATAAAAAACATGTAAGTGCTTTCGTGTAGTACTCCTACATTTCATCAGACATAAAATTCTATCACAAGCCTTTTAAACACTGTTAAACCAATCACTGCTAGCAACCTTTTTCCCTCCAATTAAATAATTAGTGGAAACCAAGTGATTTAAAGTAACCTAACACTTTAGCAAAAAAGCACATTTTTAGTATGTTCCAACCACAACTTATATAATAGATTTTAGATATAATAAATAAGGCATATATTGCAGATATCTAAACAGTATAATTGTATCATACATAAACCATCTCATTATGCTGTTGCAAATGTACTGATGTTTTAGAAAATTTAATGCAGAACTTTGTCAACAAAGACTGAAACAGTTCTGCCAGCCACATAGTTAACTAAGTATACACCTTATATGAAATTTACAATAAAAAACTAGAACTACTGCATGAACACTCATCAATCTGCTAAGATGTTCAAAAAACAAACACATAATAAAAAATATATAAAAATAAATATAAACAAAACTAAACAGCATAGCTAAATACTACTAACATAAAACATATGTGTGTACATAACAGTAAAAACAGAAAAATATATATATATAAATAATGTATAAGGAGTATGTGCATATATATATATATATATATATATGCAGACACACCTGTAACTACTATAAAAATGTATATCTAACAACCAAGGCAAAGAGAGTGCATTAAAAAGAGAGGGGGACAAGTTTAGCAATTGTAACTAAGCCTTCTGTCCTTTAAAAAGGGTTTGAGTAACAAGGCTTCATTCAAACCCATGCCCTTGTCAGCTTCTAACAAAACAATCCATTTTTGCTCAATCTTTTCTTGCATGTTTCTATTATTCCCCAACCTTATAGTGCCTGGCAATATCTCTATGATGACAAATACAAATCAAATGATGGTACCTTCTTCAACAATATGCTTGGCAACAGCACTTCTGGTGTCTCCAATGCTGCTGTAATATATATGTTTCCTAATCCTATCCCTGAAGGGTCTAGTAGTCATGCCAACATAGAATTTAAAACATTGAACACATTGGGCTAAATATATAACATTAGTAGTTGAACAATCAGCATAATGCCTAAAAGGATGTATAAAAGTGTTCTTATTGGCAATATACTTGCAAAAATGGCAATGTCTACAACCAAATGTTCCTTGTCTCTTAGAAATAGTTTTGCTGGTTATCATGCCAGTTCTAAGGCAAGGCCTACGTTTTAATGATTTCAAATTTTTATAAGTAACTTTTCAATATGTCCCCACAACTTGCTCTATCCCACTATTTGCTGTTAGGACATGCCAATTCTTATGTATAATATCCATAGCTTTCTTATTGTCAGAGGTATAAGGTAGACATAATCTACATTTGTTTTTGCGATAACCATCCATCATATTAACCAGTGGCACATTCCTTTCTGAAAAATAAGGTTTACCTCTACCTTCCCTTTCCCTATGGGCCATTTGTAAATACTCATCACATTCAGCCTCAGTATATCCTCAATCCCTAAACTCTTTCTTTAATAAGGCTACATGCTGGAACATTGTACTGTCTTTGGTGGTAAGTCTAGAAGTACATAGAGCCTGAACTTTCAAAATATTTTTGAATACATATGTAGGATGCATACTAAAACATGATAAAAGGTTGTTCTTCCTACATTCTTTCCTATAAACCTGAATGTGCAGAACATGCCCTTCTCTTGTTAGCTTGACATCTAAAAAATCAATCTCATAAAGAGATGTATGTGTAGTAAACTTCAAGAAAGAGGTGCTCTCATTTAAAAAAGAAATAAACTGCTCAAATAGTTCTGTGGAACCTCTCCAGATAAAAAATATATCATCCACAAAACAACTATAATGCAACAAATTTATGCTATAAGTAACATTATTCAACAACACAGTATCTTCCCATTGTGCCATTACAATATTGGCATAGGAGCTGGCACATGATGTGCCCATGGCCACTCCATATTGTTAAATGTAAAATTTCTCTTCAAACACAAATGCATTATTGGTAAGCACCAATTCCATCAACATACATATAGTCTGTATGTGTCCATTATCAAAATCATTATGACTTCACAAGAAATCTCTCATATATTGGATGCCTACGTCATTTGGTATACATGTAAATAACGAACATACATCCATAGTAATTAATATATCTGTAGCACCCAATGGCACCTTCTGTAACTTATCATATAGCATGGCAAGAACATTCTGTGAGTCTTTTCAAATAGTGGATGATTTCATTAATAAAGGATGTAAAGTTTTATTCTAAATAAATGGATATGGGCTCTAAACACAACCATCCTTCAAAAAGTAAAAGACAGAATATTTAGATCCATTTATATAACTCAATAACTGAACATAACCAGACCAACAAGGAATCTCTAGACAGTTAGGCACCATTGTCCTCCATTAGAAGTATATCCAACAAAGTCCATGAACTCCATGCCACCATAGACTTGTACTCCCCAGATATAGTCATCCTGACAGAAACCTAGTTAAAACCTCACATTACCAGTGAGCAAATACTCCCTACAGGTTATGGCATACTAAGAGTAGACCGGCTAAACAAAAAAGGAGGTGGTGTAGCTATAATATTTAAACAGCATCTAAAAATCCAGATCTTAAAATCATCATCTCCACAAATAGACAATGAAGAAATAATATATACCAACCTCAAAATTAACCAAAACAAAACCATCAACATAATTGGATGCTACTTCCCACCTGGCCAAAACATCCCTCCCCTAGAAAACCTCCTCAGCTGGTCTACCCACCATCTCCCCCAAGAAACTATCATCTTAGGTGATTTCAATATTGACTGGCAATCCTGTTCTGGCAACAATCCAACCCATCATGTACACCTTCATGGCTTCACTCAACTAGTCCAGTCACCAACCAGGATAAATAAAAACTCCACCAAGCACACTATCCTGGATTGGATACTAGTCAGTAAGAGCCCCCAGTCATATATAACGGGGTGCTTATCAGATAGCCTCATTGATCACTCCCCAACATTCCTACTCAGAAAATACCTATACCAAGCTAAACCTGTCATCTACCGTCAAATACGTAAAAAACTAAACATTAACCCACTCACATTCATCTCATCCCTCAAAGAATGTAACTGGCATCCTCTAAAGTACCTCAGTCTAGATGATGCAGTTGAATTTTTTAATACTACCTTCCTGAACATCCTTAATTACCATGCTCCCATAAGATTCTCCAGAACCAAAGCACAACCCTCCCCATGGCTACAGAAAACCACTAAGTCAGAAATGAAAAACAGGGATAAAGCCTGGGAGCACTGGCGCAAAACCAAACCCCCCTCAGCTAGACAGAAATTCCTTGAACTACGCAGTAGAGTCAAAAAGCTAATAAAACAGGACAAATCCCAATACTACCAGTCTGCCCTAGTCTCCTCACAACACAGCCCCAAACAATTCTGGTCCTCCATAAACTCCATCCTCCACCCAGGTAAAGTCAGTACCCCTCCTCCTAACATCCCTCACTCCTCAGAAAATATTGCTACCTCATTCAACACACACTTCACCCAAACCATACTATCACTAGCTAAACAACACAACCCCTCCCTCCGACCCACACCTTCAACTAGTAATCTCCCCACTGCCTTCTCTTTTTCTCCTGTACCTACCTCCAACATAAAAAACTCTTAACTAAACTTAAACCCACCAAATTAGCAGCAGACAGCCTCCCAAGTGAATAACTACAAATCGCAGCTGATGCTCTGGCCTACCCAGTATCTATCTTGATTAACTGATCTCTGTCAGAAAGTTACGTTCCCACACTGTGGAAAGTATCACATATAATTCCCCTCCACAAAGTCGGACCCTCCACAGAACTAACCAATTACCACCCCATAGCTATTCTCTCTCCACTCTCCAAAATACTAGAGAGATGCATACACTCTCAGGTCAGAGACTACCTCCTTACTAACAACCTCCTTTCCAGTACTCAGCATGGTTTCTGACCAAACCATAGCACCACCACTGCCTTACTCTCCTTTACTAACACTATCCTTCAGCATAAAAACAATGGCTATCTCTCCTCTGCTACTTTCCTAGACCTATCTAAAGCATTTGACATGGTCCCACACAAACAACTTATCTCTGTCCTCAATAACCTATCCTTCTCACAATCGGTCACCAACTGGTTTCAGAGTTACCTGTCTGACCGCCAACAATCCGTTGTATGGCAGAATGACATATCTACACAACTACCTGTCTCCATAGGGGTTCCCCAAGGATCCATCCTTGGACCCCTACTCTTCTCTGTTTACACCAATAATCTAGCCTCTGCCACCAAACATGGCACACTCATACAATCCGCAGATGACTCGACCATCATCTGCTCAGCCCAGTCCCTACCAAAACTGCAAAAAGTCACACAGGAAGCCTTTTCCTCTGTTGAAACATGGTTATCCGATGCCCGATTAATACTCAACCCAAACAAAACTAAACTACTCATCTTCCAACGCACCAAACATACTCAAAACAACTCTCACTTTAATATCACGGCAAAAGACAACACCACTATATACCCAACTGAACACACCAAATTGCTAGGAGTGGAAATAGACAATAAACTAAAATTTGGCATTCACATATCCATGACTATAAAAAAGTCCACAAAAAACTAGGAGCGTTATACAGAAATAAGCAATTTCTCACCAAAGTAGCAAAGATTTCACTAGCAAATTCCCACCTTATCTCCACCCTACTTTATGCCTCTCCAATATATACCAACCTAAGGCAATGTGATCTAAACAAGCTAGAGACCTGCTACAACAAAATCGTCAAATTCACCACAGGGGCATCCTACCGTAGTCACCAGTGTCTCTCACTTGCTGAACTGGGTTGGCTTGAACTCCCTCACCTCCTTCAGTGGTATCAACTCTCACTCGCCCACAAACTAGTAAACCATCAACTTAATGTCCCATCCCACCAGAATCTACTCCAACCTTATCGCACCACCAGACCACTAAGATCCAGCAGCAAAAATCACTTGCAGATCACTAAAGCCAATAACTCTGCTGGTGAGGCACTATTCTCTTGTGCCATAGCCAAATTATGGAACTCACTACCACCCACAATTACCTCCATACCATCATGCACCCACTTCAAAACTTTACTAAAAGCGCAACTAAAAACATGCTGGCTATGCCCTTGCAACTCCCACTCTAATATCATCCACCCCATCCAACCATTACCTTTCTTTCCACTCCACTAACTACCTTGATTATAGCAAGCTCAGATGCTCATAAGCCAGTACTTATTATACAGCACAAACTTCTTGTTAATGTCTGGTATGCACTTCACAGATAAAGATTCTAGTTGTCTACTGATGTACTATGTTCTTCATCTGTAAATATGTTGTAAGTAATTGCTATGTAAATTGTTATTCACTATGTAATCCAATGTGTACACTGTCTGTTTTATTTTAACTGTGTAGCTTTTCTCCCTGGGCCTCCGCTGAAAATGGACCTACGTCCAGTTGGACACTCCCGGTCAACAAATTTAAATAAATAAAAATAAATAAATAAATAAAAGCAGGTTTTCTCTTCAAATAGAAAACCACCATGAAGATGATTTCCAGGCACACAAGCATCCAAAGCAGTACAAAGCATGAAAATAGAATTTTAGAATTGTATTAATTTAGCAGGAAAGGGAAACTCTGACCTTTGTCTGGGGATTGAACCCAGACCCCCCCCCCCCCGCCCACACACACACACACACACACACACACACACATCCTGTAAAGTTGTCACTGCCACTGGACAACAAGATGTCTCTTGGCAGTAATGCTTGTGTGTTTAAAAATATCCTTCATGGTGGTTTCCTAGTTAAAAGGAAACTGTTCTTGGGGGAACCTTGTGCCTAATTGTCAAGAGACCCTTTGTTGGTCCAGTGGCAGTGTCAACTGCATAGAATGTGTGGGTTCCTGGGTTCAATCTCCAGACTAGGGTCAGACTTTTCCTTTCCTCTTGACTTGAAAATCCAATACTAGGATTATAGTTTGTATTGCACTGGATGCTTTTTTTCAACAAAGAAGAAAACTCTTCCTGTGAAAGAAAACTTCAGTGAATAAAACAGAAGTTAGAAAAACCTTAATGACTGAGGAGCTTGTGAATAAAAATGCTAGTGGAGCAGAAAAGACTGGCATTATGGAAATTGTGTTTCCATTTAAGTAAGTGGATAGTATAACAGTTGTACATCTGAGTGAAGAAAATACAGAAGACACATTCTGAGCTGAAAAATGAAAAATAAAACCGATAGAATCCTGAGACTAATTTCAATCCAGGTAGGTCACTAACAACTTTTACTGACAAAGAGCTAGAGAGATGTCAAGCAGCACAAGCTGGTACTGAAAGTATGTTACAGAAGGAGCAAAAATAAAGGTTTTCTTCTCAAGACAAACTAAATCAAGAAGTTTATAAGCTCTGAGATGAAAAATGTCCCACCTGCTTAGTGAAACTTAAACTCAGGCAAGCAGTCTTGAGAATGAACTGCAACAACCTACATTCTCAGACAGAGAAAATCTTGTTTTAGACAGTACTCACAGAGATCTTAGTCCAAGACAGTCTCGGAATTAACTGGGCAGAAAATCTATTGCAGTCAGAGAAACAGCAAGGGAGTAAATATATTATTCAATAAGTATCACTGCAAGAAAGCCATACTAGGATTCAGGCAAAACATACAGCTATTGAGAGAAATCCAGAATAACGGAAGTAGCAAAGAGAATGTCAGTGTTTGGAGAAGGGTACAGCAGAAAATTGCTGATGATGTCCTAAAGATGATCTCAGTGTCTGAGACTTTACTTAAGTTTATCATAAGGTATTACAGCAAACTAGAGGAACAAGACATGCATTGTGAATAAAAGAACTGTGACAGAAAAATCAAGAGCTGGAGGGTAAAGTTAAAACACAATGAATATGAACTGTTAATTTAAGGAAAATAATACCATTAAGGAGGAGAACAATGAATTCTTCAACCTAGTGAAACAGAAAGATTAGTAGGTTTCTCATCTGCTGAAGTATGTGTGATGGCCAAACAGGAAAAAGATGCCAATGTGATGCATTCAGAAGAGTTCATATAAGATAAGGAAAATGACTTACAGGTACCAAATCAACATGGTAAAAAGGAAATAGGATTCTACATGTTTTACTCCCTCGCAATGTAGAAGAAGAAATAATTTTCCCTCCATGTGAAAGCAACACCTACAGTTCTTGAGTTTGAAGGAGACTGTGCAGGCATCCAAAATAATTTGCAGACATGTTGCAACATTAAAACTGACAAGGCACAGCCTACAATGCTTAAGAAATTACTTGTCCTGGCAGACAGATGTCTGATAACAGTGGATCAAGCATCTGATGTATCAGTAAAGGATAGCCAGATAAATATCCAAGGAGGAATTATGTCTTTGTTTTAGTAAGACTGGGAATAGATGCATAAAACTCTAAATATGAAATATGCAAACTAATGGGGCCCATTATAATGTGACTGTACTAAAATACCAACATTGTAACTTCTGGTTATGATGCTGATTAGATGTGTATCTCTCACCTGGTAGCATTAAACTCTGCAAAAGGATTGAAAATTGTTACCAGAGATGTGAAAAATAGTCAAATTGGTAGCCAAGACCACTAAGGGCATTGATGACAAAAAGAAAACTGGAAAAGGAACTGAACAGAGCAAACGGCATAAAAAACAATATTTTGGAAGTGGTGGATCAGAAGTATGAGACGAGCCTTGCAGCAGGCAGCAGAGTTGAATTCATAGACAGAACATGGCTGAACTGAAGGATAAAATGAACAAAGTTTACCGGAAAGTAGAAAAGATGAGTGACTCATCATTGAACTATGGCATGAAAACAGATAAAAGGCTCAATGATATGGAGATTGCCTTATTCAGCCATTCAAACAATAGTGGCAAGCTGTCCAAAGAGGCTGATGATCACACATTACAGATAGTGGCACTCTAAGAGGCACAAGATCAGATTAAGGAAATACATGGAAATAGAAGACCATGAAAAGATGGAGAATCTTTGATTTGCTAACATCCTGGAGTGAATTGAAGGAAGGGAGTATGTGGAGTACATGGTAGAACAACTGACAAAATGGACTGGACCCCCATCTGAATCAATAAAACTGGACAGGACACATTTATGTCAAGAGGAATATCGGTGTCTTTTCCCAGACTAGCAATAGTGAAAGTGTAAACATATGAGCTGAAAGACAAACTCCACATGGAAATGTGGAGAAACGGGAACATCCTACATATTGATGATACAAAGGAATGTGCAGAACAAGATTATTTGTTGGTCAGCAGAGCAAAGAAGAATAGAGTCTTGCTTCCTATTAAGATGTATAAAGCACTTGGTCTAAGATTTAGATTGCTTTACCCTGCCATCTTTAAAGTGTTTTTGCCCACTGGTCCCAAAACAATTCTCACCCCAGAACAGGCAATGGAGGAATTACAAAAATATAAAGATTTTCAGCAGCAAGCAAGTCAGGGTGAATCCTCAGCTTCGATATCTCAGGAGTGGACATCATGTAGTAATGAAGGGAGAGAAAAGTGGCCTGCCCAACAGTTCCTAAGGTTTCGCCAGGTGATGTTAGCTAAACATGCTGACATTAAACTTCACTCAAAAAATGCATTAGGGATAGACTGCAAGTGGATTCCATGGTAGAAACCTTTCAACTAAATACTAAAGAATAATAGAGGTACCGCAATGCACTGGAAGATGGAGAGAAACCTACAAAGTAGTTGGACTTAAAAATATAAAATGCACTAGGCTGCCAGGCTGCATTAGATAGAACACTCAAAAAAGAGAATATGATACATAGGAAAACCACACTGGACTGTTATTTACACAAAGGGCATGTAAGAGAGGAATAGGGAAGGATACACATTTATTACCAGCTTAAATGATAACATAATACATAGAATTAGGGGATCCAATCAGGTAATGCCTTCTACTAATATTTGCTGAGTTTTCCCTATAAAAGAAGTTTTGATGGTGGGAGGGACAAAATGGAGGAGTATTAACCCATTGCAGATTTTTGATCTATCTTCTGTTTGGAACTAGTGCTCACACAAAGTGATTTGGGCATGTATAACTGACTTTCATCAAAGCAAGTAAGCTCATCCCATTCAAGGCAATAATCAAGCATGCTTTTCAAATATTAAAAGTGCAGGACCAAAATAGAGGAAGCCCCAGTGGCCAACAGAGGCTGCAGAAAAAGGAAGGCTTGATTGACTAGGGCAAGGGACAATCCTAGCCTTGCTATTCATTAATTGAAAGTCTGGAGATCGAAGCAGCAAAAAACAGGGTCATAAGATTAGGGAATGAAAGAGTAGAAACTAGGTAATAAGGGTTGACAGTGCAGCACATTAGAAGAGTAACAAACAGCTCCCTCCTCAAGCAGATTGAGAAAGAGTAAGAGATTTGATAATAAAATTTAAATACAAGATGCAGGCAAAAAACAGTGGTTGGTATAAAGCTAGTCAATAAAACGGCAAGGGAAAAGAAGAGTTCATTGACTCCATATGCCCCAAGTTGGAAGAGGAAATCACAATCAAAGAATCTGTATGAATAAGCAGTGGACACATTACAACATTATTTCCAAAATACAGAATGGAAGATATGGGGATGAAGAGGGACATGTACATAGTTATTAAGCTAGTTTTTGAATGGTTAGGAATGAAGCATATAGAGGGAAAGGGATGTGGAGAAGTATGCATACATTTGGGTTTGGTCAGAGATAGAGGAATGCATGTGACAGCAACAGAGACACATCAGAAATGAAGTATGCTAGCAACAAATATTTACCTGAAAGAACTCCTTCCCTGGGGAAAGGTGGCACGGCATAACAAGGAAAAGACATACAATTCTCAAAGAGGGAAGTTAAATGACATTGTAAATAGAAACGTGGAACATAAACATTCTGCTGAATGAGCCTAAGCAGAAGAAGGGGTTAGAATACTTAAGACAATTCACAGTTTACATGGTGTTACTTCAAGAAACTCACATGAAACCTAGCAAACATGACAAATTTATTAGAAAGAGCTTCAAGGCAGGGTACCATACTAGTGCAGGGAAAGGGTAGAAAAGAGGGCTAGTCACACTACTAGGTAAGGGAGCACCACTAGTTAGAGAATGGTTCTTCGGCTGTTAGCCTAGTAACCTCCTATCAACCTATGAACCTATAAGAGACTAGGTCAGATCAACAAAGGGGATATAGATTTTTGAGAGGTGACTGAAGGGGGGAAATAAATAACAATAAGAAATGTATACATGCTCCCTCCAAAAAATGAACGTGCCCCAGATAAGACAAATGATTCATGAAATTGTTGGCTTTAGCCAAGGACATACTGCAGTAACAGGAGATTGGAATATAGTCACAGACCAAGGGGATATTTCAGGGGGGTCCATGATTCAAGAGAATAACTCTCAAGGGTGGAGTCTTAAAGTGATTGATAAAGAGCTTTGGTTTTGTGGATCTGGTTGATGGTCTACTAGGAGATAAAGGATTTACTTATAAATGTCACTGTAAGTGACCAAATCCAGAATAGATAGGGCCTATATATTAGGAAAGTATGATTATCTTAAGACCGGAATGCTTGCACGTTCAATTTGATTACGCAATCATGCATTAACAAAAGTAGAAATCATAGAAAACAGAGGATTTGAAGGATTGAAATACTGGAGATTAAATGAAATGATTGACACATGAGGTAAAGAAAGGGTAACTACTATCTATAGTTAGGGTTATACTAAGAAAATATATCACTGGAAAGAAAGTAATGGAGTGAGATGCCTTTTTTAAGTTCATTGCAAGGATAGGGAAGAATGGATTAAAAGAAAGCAAGATAAGAATTTACAACTGATAAAAATTAGCAATTTGCAATCACTTTCGGGGCCATTATTACAGCAGGAACAGAGTGAGCTTAGAGACCTAGAATGTAGAGGGAAAGAGCAATTACAGGATATAATCAGTAGATGTCAGACAGCCCTAGGACGTAGGTGCTACAAAAATAACACAAAACTCCAGAGATATTTAGCAAGGAGACTAACACAACAAAAGGTTGCATAGAGTGTGTTAAGAATTAAGAGTCAAGCAACGTGGAAGAAGGTAAGGGAACCTTTTGAGATATAATATGTATTTAGTTGCTTCTATACTGCCCTATGCCAGGAACAACAGGTAGGCCGAGAGGGCTATGAGGAGTTAGAATATTTTCTACAAAATGGTGAATTACCAAAACTAATAAAAGAGGTGGGACTAACACTAATAAAATACATTATTTGCCAGGAAATAGAAGAGCACTTACAGATGTTTGCATGAGGGAAAACCCCCAGGTGGGACGGATGTCCCACTGAGATGTGGAAAGAGCTTTCTTGGAATATTCTTCCAATTTGGTGAAAATCTTTAATCAGATATTACAAACAAAGCAAATAGCAGATTCATGGTGCAGAGCAGTAATACCTGTCATCCCAAAAGAGGGTATGGATACATCCCTTCTGAGATCCTATAGATCTAAATTGGTATTAAACCTTGATTAGAAAGTCTTCATGGGTATTCATGTGAAGAGGCTTGCAGAATTATTGCCTGCAGTTATACGTTTAGATCAATATGGTTGTATAAATGGAAGACAGACTTTTTGATAACATAATTTGAAACAACTAATTCAAAACCAAGCCAAAAAGGATAAGCAGCAACTAATCCTGATAGGGTTGGACTTGGAGAAAGCATTTTACAGGCCAAAGTAAACCTATATGTGGAACATAATGTACAAAATGGGATACCCCCCAAACTAATTGAGTTGCTTCAGGAAATATACAGAGTGTCTGTGAAGGCTGCCAGCCCAGCTAGCTAGAATTTTGTAAACAATTCTATGTCATTGTAAATATTAATATGATCCATAGATTTGTCTACAAATGTAAGTAACCTGTATATTATGTGCTGAGCTTCAAAACTGTAAACACAGTGCACCCTGCTGGAAAAGAGCAGAAATGTATATAGACTATATGCTTGTGCAAATGTATGTTTTCATAGTAGAAATTGGGACATACAGAGTTGACTTGCAAACTCTGTGAGAACATAAATAAAGAGTTTTACAATTGTGTTTACCACAACTAGAAGACAGAATGTCTACAGCTAGAGTTTCTTTCTATTGTCTTAAGACAGAAATAATTACTAGGTTTAAAATGTAAAACTGTTAATTGTTTTACGACTTCCAGTTTCAGGCAAGCTTCTAAAAGATAAGTGTCAGCTTCTAAGAGATAAGTATTTTTGGCAGATATATGTTAAATTCTGTTGGGTCCTTTTAGCCTGGGAACTAAGGCAGTGGTGATAAGAGTGATTTAATCGGAGATGACCCAGCAAAAATGTTTGATAGTAATTTAAGAACTATCTCAGAGAGAAAGTCTGTGCATTTTGTATTTGTCTCTGAATCTGAACACATCCATCTTCAGCACTTGTATTTGCTTTGCACTGTACGTAAGACTTAGATCATAGTGTCTCTCTTAGAGATAGATAGGACTATAGCAAGATCAGTCTAGATGTTTCTGTGTTTATGTGAGACAATCCACAATGTTGTTTTAAAATATTTTCTGTGATTCTGAACTCTGCTGTCACTGTGTTGAGTTAATGAGCATTGTCTTGTGCTTTTATTATTTATTATTAAATATATTTATACCTCTTAATTGTGGCTGGTTTTGTTTAGAGATATTTAAGCTGTCAGAGTACGTGCATGTATTTGTTAACACTGTACAGGCCACTCTTAAATATCCTTAAAGTCATGGACACACTTACCATTTGGATAATAGTAACATTACAAAGTAGAATTGGTCACCCTTTGTAAGGGACTTATAGTAGCTAAGGGTGGTATATGGCAGCTGGTACTACCTTATAGTCTAGGCAGAAGGGGGCATAGCTAGTGAACATGTGCCAGCCTTCCCCAGGAGTTTCTGTGTGTTGTATATGAATCAAATCTCTAAGTGTGTGTGTGTGTCAGCTACTTGGGCATGGACATGAAGCACTGGTTGGACAGAGAGGGTGCTGGAGGTTTTGACTTTACCACTCAGCTGAAAACATAACCCTATAGCTGTGCCAGTGAAGTCTTATTGGGAATCTGGAGATTGAGGGAAAAAACAGCCCCAGACTGTCTGCGATCTCTGTGTACTCTTAAGTTAAGGGAAATTGTACTTTACTGTGTCTGTACTTGTCATCCTCACAGTGTGCATGTCCCTCACTGGTGTTACTGGTGAGGATTGAGGCTTCTTGATTACTGGGCCAGTGCAGGAGCATCACATATTAACCCCCCCCCCACGAGAACTCAAGCTAGTTTTTCAAGTGACCCTTGAGAAATGTTGCTTGAGAGGGTTGAGTCTATCTGGGAATACCTTACCCCATTCCCTGTCTTGAGACCCCATCTGGGTTGGTACTGCTAACCCCACTGTGGTGCTGCACTGACACATCATATACTTTCAGTCCTAGGCTCCACTTTAGTAACTTGGCATTTTGCTGGCTGGCTCGATGTAGCCATGTTAAGGGATTGTGGTCTGTAACTACAGTGAATTTCCTTCCATACAGATAAGGCTGAAGTTTCTGTAGTGCCAACACTATGGCTAGACATTCCTTTTCTACAGCTGCATAGCATTCCTCACTGGGTTGGAGCCTATGACTGAGATAAACCACTGGGTGCTCTTCTCCCTCTGAAGAAATCTGGCTAAGTACAGACCCCACCCCATGATTTGACTCATCCACCTGCACAACAAATTCTTTGCTGTACTCTGGACTGGTTAACATAGAGGGTCCTCCCAAAACTCCTTTATGCTTCCGGAATGCCTGCTCACATGCTGGGGTCCACACTACCTTATCTAGCCTGTTTTATCTTGTCAGGTCTGTGAGGGAAGTAGCTATGGTACTATAATTGGGGACACACTTTATGTAGTACCCTGCTGTCCGTAAAAATGCCCTCACCTGCTTTTTGGTCAGCATGGTCAGAAATCAGTGTCAGAAAAAGGAACCAATACCTCATGAAATACCAACATTACCTTGTCTAAAAATAGAAACCGATTTATTTCAACATGATTATCTCAGTTGTATGTGTTTATTTTTATTTAAAGCGTCAAGAAGTTGCCCAATTGATATATATTAAAGCATCTACTGAGGTAAATGGAATCAGTTATTTAATTCATATAGAGTTCCTGATCAGATTATGTCAGAAAATGGTTTGCACTTTGTTGGTCAAGGATTCAAACATTTTTTTTAAGCTTAAATGTTTCAGATATTATAACATGTCTGAGATAGCATCAGTCTAAACATAAAGTAAAGATGTAGTCCAAATGGTAAAAAACATGCTGAGGTACTGTGTTGAGGTACTGTGGTATGCCAGATGAAATGGGCACGCACCTTACACTGCTAGACCACAGAAATATGCTTTTGGAGAAACTACCTCTATTGCCTTTACAGTTATTAAAGGGAAGACAATTACTGTCCAAGTTGCCAGTATCTTTCATTTTACTAGTACAAAAAATCAAAAAACAAGCTTTAGAATTTTTTGCAAATCAGACAGATAAAACAAAAGCAGTATTATGCTATAAGTGCTAGAAACATATCATGTCTACATGGGGAAAAAGGTTGGTGGCATTAGATGAGAATTTCTGGTAGAAAGTTCACATATATAACTGCACCTGAGTCTATAGTCTTACATAATCATGAAGAGGGCATGTAGTAGTTCAGAAAAAAATCATAAATATTTGCAGAAGAGGTTAAATCATGTCTTTGTGCCAGGCAGTCCTATTATCTAAGATGTCTGAGATGCCAGTGACTCCTTTGGAAGTGTCTTTAACAAATGATAAGTCTGTGAATTCAGAAGCAACTTCAAAAAATGTTACGAGCTGCACAAGTGATACAGTGAAAAAGTTTTGTTTAAATCTTCAAATGATTCCCCATCTGCCACCAAGGTCTGTTATAGCAGATATGGTACAGTTGTTAAAAAAAAAAAACACTCCAGTGATTATGTATGATTTTCCAAGTTAAAGTGCATCTATTCAACTAGCTTCTTTATATTGTAAACCCAATAGTGCAAAGCCAGCTGTGAATTAAATCTACTGTAGAATACTTTTGTTGGTTGTGGGCTTGCTCTTGCTTGCACTATACAGAGCTGCAGTGTGCAATCTATCACTTGTTTATGCTGACCTGCCTAATTTGCACATATGTGCACCTGATTATTGAAACAGACTTCTTAACCAAGCTGTTAACACCTGGGAGTTGGCTTTCTTCAATTAATATACTCCTAAGCTATTGTTTCTTAGTAGCATTTTTTTTTATTTGGAACTCTTCCTGCTATTTTACTTTGGTAGAAGAAGGAGGAACTGCAATGTTCTAGGTAATTATTTGCTGACAAATGATTAGCATTGTTGTATCTTTTGGCTGTATGCCTTCTGTTGTTTACTCTATACTGAGCTATGTTGCACTGACTATTGTTTTTGCTACACATAGATATGTTATGAACAGAAAGCTATGCTTCTAAGCCGATGTCACGGTTTTATTTCTACAGTTACTGGTGTAGGCCAGGATCTCTAATCACTACACAGTTAGGTAAAGACTAGGTGGACTCTAACTGAAGACAGAATGCAGTCTGGAATGTATGGTCACTGCCAGAACTAGAAGAGGTCACACTGCTCTTAGTGGAGTGATGGACAGTGAAAAATCAGTAAAAGAAACAACACTCTGAAAGAATTAAGATTCTGCAGCCTGCTCTTAACACCCACTGCATGATGTATGCACAGTAGATAATTTGTTTGTGTCTTTCGGCTTTTCCCGGTTAGGGGTCGCCACAGCAGAACTCCGGTCCGCTAATGATTGGCAGTTGATTTTTACATACCGGCTTGCCAGTAGATAATACACTCCTAAATACCAGATAAATTTATTGAAGAAGGCTGGAATAATATAGTCTCAATATAGCTTGTTTATTGTCAACTTTAAAACAAATATCTGATGAAATAATGCTTTGTCTCTCTAATCCCCTCCATGAACTGTGTAATCCATCTTATGTCGTATTGTTTTCACTGCTGCCCTTGGTTGAATACATTATCAGGAGAGGTTTGCAGTACCGCTGCTATCTTGCTGTGCTGATAACATGCAACTTTGACATTCTCTCCCTTTGGATTCTTTGTTGACTCTGACTTCACTAGTAGAAAATCCATCAATAAATGCTTAGTAATTCATTTAAATTCAGTACAAAACAGAAGGTTGTCTTGGCTGTGCATACCACTTACAGAAAGCCATCTTCCATCCTTGATACCCATATTGTCTATGGGGATGACAGACTTGAAACTGTGTCCAAAGCATGCAGCCTAAGAGTTTTCTTTGATAACAGACTAAAACTAAAGGGCCAGGTGGAAGCCAGTTAAAGTCGTCTTACTTCCATCAAAGGAACACTGTCAGAACCAAGTGTCTTTTACCAACAGAAGACATTGCTATTATTTTGCATAACTTGGGTTCATCATGACTTTACTTTAACTCCCTCTACCTGGAGTGTAAAGACATTGAACTTGATTGTCTGGAGTTAGTTAAAAACTGTTCGACACAGCTATTGACTGGTACATGTTATTGTGATTAAATAACACCAGCCCTTCACAGCCTTCACTGATTGCTTGCATGATTGCATATCATCTATAAAGGTGTTGTCCTTACCTGCACAGTACATGACATCAGTGTCCTACTATCTGAAAGAGCTGCCACTGTCTTTCTGTTGTCTGATCATAGGTTCATAGGTTCATACTAGGCTATCTGCCCTAGGGCATTTATAAGCCTAGCCAGAGTGTGTGTGGCTTTCACCACCCCTTAGAATGAGAATACTATACCCATTAGTTTGCTGTGCCTCTGTCCAGCAGTGATACAGAGATGATTCCCGGGGTAAACCTATGATCTCCCATCCACTCGTCAAGATTTCTCTTGAACAGAGTCAGTGAGGGGCTCTGCCTCACATGGACTGGGATTCTGTTCCATAGTGTAGGGAGTCTCTGGGTGATGAATCTGTCCCTCCAGCACGTCCTATTTATATCCGTGTTGAGGTTTAAGTCTCTTGCTCTCGTGGCTCTGGTGGATTTGGAGTTTTTGAGGTGGAGCATGTCCATTAATTCCGGGTTGGACATGGCCTTGTATGTCAGGCACAGATCACCTCTGAGCAGACGGTATGCGACTGAATAGAGGTGGAGTTTCTTCAGTCGGGCATCATTATGACATATGTCTGAGCCCCTTTATCCTTTTGGTGAGGAACTTTTGGGGTCTTTCCAACTGCTGCAGGTGTCGGGTAAGGTATATTCGAATGGGCGTTGTACTCAATCATTGTTCTGATAAGTGAAGAGTACAGGGGTACAATGACCTCTCCTGATCTGGATGTGAATCCCTTCATGATCAGGTGGGCAATGTAGAAGGTCTTCCTAACCACTTTGGCAATGTGAGTGTCAAAAGAGAGGTTACTGTCAACTTGGGTCCCCAGGTCCCTGATAAATTCTTCCGTGTTTAATGGATTACCACCTATGTGGTAATTAGGGGTTACCTTGTTTTTCCCAAAGGGTATGACTATACACTTTTTGGCATTTAGCTTAAGGCCATGGCTCTGGCACCAGTTATCCATTTCTATGAGACCTTTCTGGAGGATGTCTGTGTCTGATGGAGTGTCAATTATGGTGCCCAGTTTGCAGTCATCTGCAAATTTTGTCAGCCACAATCCCCCTATGTTTGCCTGCACTTCAGAAAAATAAATGCCGAACAAGAGGGGGCCCAGGACTGAGCCCTGTGGGACACCGCTCGTGACCGGCTTAGAGTCTGACATGGCACCAGCAACTCTAACCCTGTGTGTTCTGTCCTTGAGCCAGTTTGCAACCCATCTTGTGACATATGGGTTTACATCTAAGCTGGTGAGCTTTTCTATGATGCCCGAGTTAGGTATTGTGTCGAACTCTTTTGCTAGGTCAAGGTAGGCTGTGTGAACTGCCTTACCCTCATCAATGGACTTAGTGACTGTTTCGAAAAAGTCGACCAAGTTCAAGAGGCAGGATCTGCCCTTGACAAAGCCAAATTGGGTAGGATCCAGTGTCTGTAGGTCCCCAATGTCTTTATTTATGAGTTCCATTATGATCCTCTCCATAGCTTTGCAGACAAGGCTCGTCAAGCTTATGGGGCGGTAATTTCCAGGGTCCGTAGAAGCACCGCCTTTGTGGAGTGGGACCACAGTTGCCGTACGCCATTCTTTGGGTATGTATCCTGTAGTAAGGCTAAGATTAAACAGCAGCCTTATGTGTGGGTTTAGTTCCTCATTGAGTTTGTAGCACACAGCCGGGGACACCGTCCGGTCCCATTGATGCTGTGTTTTTTGCTTTAGAGAGAGCAGCTCTCACCTGGGCATCTGAGATGTTTGGGAGGCTAGACTCTGGTGGGATAGATATTTCTCCTTTTGGGGGGAGGGAGGGGAGAAATTTGCACTGAACCTGTCTGCCAGTATGTTGGCAATGTCTGTGGGTTCAGTGATTTTTTTATCATTTTGGACTAATTCTGAGCATATCTGGGAGTTTCCACCCAAGTTTCTAACATAGCTAAAGAAGGCTTTATGATTGTCTTTTGTGTCATTAGCGATTTTTCTCTCAAAGTTGGCCTTGGATGATTTTATGAGTGATCGTAGTTTTTTGCTAGTATTGATCAGAGATGCCTTCCCATTTAGGGATTTTGCTCTGTCATGTAGTAGCTTTCTCCTCTTGTTGTAGAGTTTGTTTATGGCTGGAGTCCACCAGACCGGCGCCTGCCTTTGGTGGAAAGGGTCTTGATTTTATTAGGGATTGCTTGATCCATACATTCCTGGAGGTGCTCGTAGAAGGCATTTGTAAGGGTTTCAGCAGCGTGGGTTGTGGTTTCCACTGGCTCGGGGCCTTGAAGGATACCACTCCAGTCTTAAGAAGTGTGAAGTTTGCTTTTGAGAAGTTCTTCACTGTGGTCTTTTGCTGGGGGTGGGGGCGGGATGTGGATCTCCAGTGAGATTAATTTATGGTCTGATCTCACCAATGAGGGATATACTTCCGGTGTGGAGCATTTTGTCCCCATGTTTGTGATGATCAGGTCTAGTATATTTTCTCCTCTTGTGGGAATGGTGACTAGTTGTTCCATAGCATTTGAGTTTATGAACTCAAGGAACCTTTGGGCTAGGGTGTTGGGGCTTGAGTAATGTTCCCAGTCTATGTTTGGGTAGTTGAAGTCACCCAATATGATGGTGTTTGGAGAGACATTCATACTCTCCAGTGTCTTCAGGAAGGCTGTGTGGGTTTCCTGAGTTTGAGAAGGTGGTCTGTAGCATGTTACAAACTGTAGGGCAGTTTTACCTATGGTTAATTGCACCTGGATGGTCTCCGATGCTTCGTGCGTTGCCACTAACCTGGAGGTGTGGGTATCCTTTATGAATATGGATACTCCCCTCCTTTTGTGGTTCGGTCCAGATTTTGGGGCCGGAACGCATGATATGAGGTATAACCTGATAGTGCTGGGGTGCTCTCAGGAGCCTTGAACCAGGTTTCAGTCACAGCACAGACATCGATGTTCTCCATACTGAGGAGGGCTTCGAGGGCGTGCATCTTGAGGTTTAGACTTCTGGCATTGAGCAGTATTACCCTTAGTTTTTCTCCATTTTTGTTTTCTAGGGTGGTAGGTTTATCATTTGAGCCTTGCCTAAAAAGGCACTATGGGGGTGGCAAGAGCCTTTGCCAATATCCGGAAGCCCAGGGGTGACAGGTGCAAGCCATCCCTTGAGAAGCAGCGTGGCTTGTCAAGCATGTCATCCCAGGCAGACAGACATTGGATCCCCTTAGAATGACACCAGTAATTAAGCCAATTATTAAAGCTGATCATTTTGTCTCTGTATTGTGGCATCATTCTTGGTGAGGGTAGGATACTGCTCAGGGTCAGGGTCATACCGGCCTGGGCTACATAATCTGAGAGCTCCTCTATGTCTCTTTTCATGTAGTCCAGGGAGGTACGTCTCAGGTCGTTCACACCGGCATGGACAATGACTGAGTCATACTTGTACTTGCTGTGGAGTGACCTGAGTGCTTGTGTTATGTGGCGGATTCTAGCGCCTGACAGGCAGCTTACTGTGATCTTTTCCTTGTTCAGCCTGGTGAGTGGGACGTCAGTGTGTCTGAATATGGAGTCACCTATAACAAGTGTGTCTGGCATTGTGTTTGGCCTTAAGGGCTGTGACTGTTTACCACACTGACTTTGAGAACTATGTGTTGCATGTCTTATGTCTTGAGGTGGCAGTTGCTTGGGTGTCTGCTTTGGAGGCCTCTGTAGTTTTGGTAGATTTTTGATCAGTGCCTCCGAGTATGTCTTTGTGTGTTTATGTGTTTGTTTTGCAGTTGTGATAGTTCTATGTGAAACTGGGTTTGTGGTGTGCGTGGTTTCCTTCTCCTCCTGTCTTGTCTTGCCAGTCCTGAGTTGAGAGAGCTCAGCCTCCAGTTTGGCTATATAGTTGCATCTCTCACATGTATTTGTGTTTTGTGGGAGAAGGAGTGGGTTGTCTGTGTACATGAGGCAATTGTAACATTGCCTCAAGATGCCCAGATTCACCAGCTGAACAGGAGAGGACGCTAGCAACTGACCCTTCGACATGCTAGAAAAAGTGAAAAAGTTTGCTGTGTAACTGAGTCAGAAGGGACCTATAGGGAAATGGGTACTCAAGGGGATTCTAGGCTAATGTAGTACTTTGTTTAGTATACAAGTACTTTACCTATATAAAAATGCTTTAGGAGCAAGTGCTGAGCTTTACCTATATAAAAATGCTTTTGAGATAGAGAATAGACTGTTTAGATTGCAAATAGAGAAGTTCTAAGGGAAAAATTGAAAAGCAGACTTTACGGAGCCAGAAATAGTTTAACCTTGTTTAACAGGTGCTGCCCGATGGTGCTCTATGGGCAACTCCACGCTAAATCACACAAAAGCGCGCTAAAGCGGGCTTTATAGCAGGGGGTTGAAAAGAGCTAGGAATTGACCCAAAATGGCCAATAGACTACAAGTTTCTGGCTGGAACCACTGCTCTAGGGACAAATAGGCTGCTCAGTGCTCCCCACTCCCACTGGTGAACAAAGAAGCTTCCCTTTATCCAAATAAGGATATGGAATAGCACAGGAACCAAGCCAAAGCCCAGAGATCAGCAAACTCTGAAGACTGGACTATTCTAGTTCAGTAAGGCGGGAAAACAAGATTTTTTTTTTTGCAGAAAACAGAGGAAAAACAGACAGTAAATGCTATAAATGCTTTTAAGGGCTAGCACACTTGAGTGTGTTAGCCTACAGGTAAAATTAAACAACAAATAACTTTTTTAAAAGTGCAAAACAGTTAATCAACACAAAAACAGTTTAAATAGAATGCAGAGCTGTATAAACAGGCAAAAATGCAGTCGCTAAGCAGTAAATAATCAAAAAGCCAGCAAAAAATACTTAAATCAGGAAAAAGTCACTCTTTTGCTCTCTGCTGCTTGTAGAACTCTGCAGGACACCACGAGGAGCTGTGCTGAGTTGAATACAAGCAAAAAAGCGCGTTAAAGCGGGCTTTATTACAGGGGGCTGAAAAGAGCTAGGAATTGACCCAAAATGGCCAATATACTACAAGTTTCTGGCTGGAACCACTCCTCTAGGGACAAACAGGCCGCTCAGTGCTCCACACTCCCAATGGTGAACAAAGATGCTTCCTTTTATCCAGATAAGGATATGGAATAGCACAGGAACCAAGACAAAGCCCAGAGATCAGCAAACTCTGAAGACTGGACTATTCTAGTTCAGTAAGGCGGGAAAACAAAATTTTTTTTTTTTTTCTTTTTTGCAGAAAACAAACAGTAAATGCTATAAATGCTTTTAAGCGGCTAGCGCACTTGAGTGTGTTAGCCTACAGGTTCAGTATGGACTTTTTGGAAATTGCTTAGCATTAATGCCTCCTGACCAGGTAGTACATTCCAAAGGTCTGATGTCTGAAGAGTAAAAGAAATAGTCCTGATGAAATGAGCAGGACCCCTGGAACTACCATCAGCCCTAGGAGGCACAGCTGAATGTACTACCTGGTCAGGAGGCATTAATGCTAAGCAATTTCCAAAAAGTCCATACTGAACATTTTCAGTATGGTCTTTAACTAGTTTTTCTTATTGTTGTATTTGTTGTAACCCAATTTACTAATTAATTACTCCACCTAATTTAGTACCCCCCTTACCCATTACATGTGCATGTTTTAGTCTGTTTAAAGTTTACTTGCTGTTTAATCCCTGCACTGCTTCATTTTAAGAACCTAAATTGAACTTGAACATGTTTGCTTATAAGATAACAGAAATGAGACATTGTACACATGTAATAATTGTGAGCATAGTATGACAAACTGGTCATTAACTCAAGAATACTGTAAGAGACTACATGAACAGAATGCAAAATGTGTTTATTTTTTTATTTTAGCATCAGATATAAGTGTACGATGTATGATATCACGTGAGGCAAACATAGCCATCAGATGTGATTGCATCTTTGTGCCCTACATACATAACAAAAATAATTTCTAGGCATGGACTTCTATGAAAAACTAATAATCTATTGTAAGTATCCTTCATGCTTTGTAAGTGTTTTAACATTTCATCTCTGATTTCCCGGAACTATTCATGACAGATAAAATACAAAGAATTGTTCCCTTTATTAGCAGCATTTCAAAATGTTAGATTAGGCGTAAGAGATGAATCAGAAATTATTTTGTTGCATCAGTGGGAATATATGTTACAGATACAAGTAATTATAACTCAAATTATAATATAAAAATAACTGGACAATGGTTTCATCTGTTTCAGAGATACCGTAGGTATACTTCAGTATAACCACCAGAATAACAACCAAGGCATGAAACTAAAATACAGATTTATCACTGTAAACCCAGGGCAATAAAGTCAAAGTAGCCTAAAATGTTCTTCAGAAAAATATATTGCTAAGCAGATAAAGTATTTATTTTCTTTTTACTAAGTTAGTGTCTGATGATTCAAGGTGGGAAGAAGCTATATTAGTTAGAATTGCTTCTCATAGTCCTTACACTCCTCCACTGTTCAGTTCTTGGCTGGGATGTCTTCTGTGTGGAGTTTGCCTGTTCACCACTAATAGTCCAAGAAGGGTATTCACTAATGTTTCTGGGTTTCTTCCTACACTTTCAAGCTATGCAAGCAGGTTGATTGTTGGCTCAACAATGATATTAGGAGTGTGTGTGTGTGTGTGTGGGGGGGGGGTTAGTGCTACTTGGTTAGTGGCCTCTTTTCAATGGAGATCAGAGGTTGTATTTAAACTGCTAGGGGAAATTTGGCTGGAGCATTGGGGAACTTCCCCTTCTTTTTGATAGGTGCCATGGGATCTTATATACTCACCTGAGCTACCACCAACTCAAGTAGATGGGACCTTGGTTTAAAGTCTCATCCGAAGGACAACACACTTGGGAGAGCAGCACCCTTCCCTTATTGTGTACTGCAGTTTCAGCAATCCATCTACCTGGTGGGTGAAGAAAACCCACGGCCTTTTGAACCAAAGGTAAGTATGCTACCTGTTGCACCTCTGACACTGCAAATGTTAAGAAAAAGAAATTGGAACAGAATCTTCATGAGTTATGCATTTCACTATAGAAAATATATATGTAGGTGTAGATGTAAAAAGGAAAGTAAAGGCTTTTGGAAACCTAACAAAAACTCAAACTGTAAAAACACTAAAAGATCTAGTTTGTCTGAAGAGTGGTAGTGTTTTAGGAAAAGTAATGTGTAAGGCTGGGGTTAGGGGCAGTATTAGGATTAGGGTGAGCACACATAAGTAACCTCTCAGCCTTGCTCCTGTGTGCTAACCCTAACCCTGCCACTGCCTCTAACATCTGCTCAATTCATTACCTTCCCAAAATCCCCTTTCCCTAATAATACCACTAAATAAGACAGGTAAAGACATAAAACACACACACACGCACACACACACACACACACACACACACACACACACACACACACACACACACACACACACACACACACACACACACACACACACACCATACTTACTATCTCCTAATTTAACCCTAACTCTAACCCTAAATATGAAACACTCACATGTATAGTACAAATCACAGAACACACACACACACACACACACACACACACACACACACACACACACACACACACACACACACACACGCACACGTACATAGTCACAAAAGTACAGCTGTCTCCTTACCTAACCCTTATCCTTACCCTGGCCATAAAAGTAATGCATTGGGGGTGTCAGTGTGAGAGGGTAAGAATAGGCAGCAATAATGGATTGCCCATTTTGGGGAGAGTGTTGCCACCTATTGGCAAGAGAGGGAGGTGCACAGCATGCAACATACAGATGGGAATGCATGCATGCACAGGCCTGTCATGCTTCTTTTATTTTGAGCCTACATCATGCATTTGTGAAAGCATGCATGCATGCATACTGGAGAAGGCCTAGGACACTCTTGGATTGGTTAGCATGCACATTAGATGCTGGTGGCAAGGTTAGGACTAGAAAACATAAATCACTGTACTGATGTCACTAAATGGGACTAGAAGATTGTTGAGTCTGAAGTGGAAATGTTGATGAATGAGACAGTGTATGTAATATGCCAAATGTCTTTTATTTATTTATTTTTTTTGAGATTGGGAGTTAAGTAACAAATCTGAAAAAGTGAGAATGTTACAATGAGCTCACTCTAAAATATGGATGGTAGTTGAGGGAACTAATAATGAATAAGAAGGAGGAAGTGATGAATTATCTCAGTGTCAATCACTGGTGGGTGTGAGACAGTGGTGATGTTTAAGGGATACACAAGGTTGCCAATTAACTTGATTGGCTGGCAGAGACATAAGGATGGGATCATATCAGGGGATGATGCTCCCTCGTTGGAATGTTCATTAAACATTGTGTATATTGTTTGGAAAGTAAAAGTCCACATTTTTTTACTTTTATTTTGTTTACATGGATTAGGCTGTATTCTATTTATTTATTTACTTTTGCTCAATTAAATCAGTTCCCCTCAGACACTTCATAAGATTTTCACTTGTGAATGTAAGGAGATTAATCCACAGTGGAGTTGGGGCAAAAAATAGAAGAGGCTATCATGCATTTTAAAATATACTGTACATTATTAAAGATACAAGTGATATACTGGGAGGGGCATGGTTTGAGAGACAAGATACTGGTAGGCAACTTGTGGCTGTTAAAGGGAGAGTCAGGCTGGGTAGTAACACAGTTAAGGGCGGACAAACTGGAGGCAGTATATGTGTCAAGGTGGATCTATTGTGTGGATGATATGGACTTAATAGCTATAGTAAGCTGGAGTGTAAACTAACACAGTGAAGAGAGACTGGATAATTTATGTTTTGAAGAAGGCTACGTCTACAGTGGTAGCATTGCAAGGTATGCAGTTAAATGAATCTGAACATTCCAAGTTAAATATGTAGGAATATTTAGTAGGGGCTAGCTACAATTCAAGAGGGTCACATAGAAGGGGTGCAGTTTTTCTACTGACAAAACATTTTAATTTTGAAATCAATGAGCAGTTGGTAATCAAAAAGAGATGTTTTGTAGCAATCAAGGGTATATGCTAAGGGACCTACAGTATATAGTGATAATATTGCTCTTTTTACCTTTTTAGATCTGACAGTGCACAATTTAGATGGATACCTTTGTAGATAATGACATTTCCAGTAGGTCTGTTATTAGTACTTGGGGACTGTAATTTGAACTTGAGAAAGGATATAGTATGGAGTTCAAGAATGAAGAATTTCTGTGTGAGTTAAGTGGATTATGTAAGCTTAGTAGATATATGGTCATTATTTAAGAAGGAGGACAAAGGAAAGGGATTACATATTGCTCCTATAAACACCAAAGATTGTCAGGGATACACAAGGCATTTATATATAGCAAATATATGTCTATGAGCCTAGATTTCTGGGGGGGGGGGCACAGAATGAAGTTTTTCTGGCAATACAAAGCCACATTAGTGATTTCCAGCTAATATGATGATTAATTTCCAGTTGAGTAAATGATACAGGAAATGTTGCTGACACAGCTGGAGCAGTTAAGAGAGGTAATGGGTCAGACTTAGTACTACTGTAAACAAAAAGAAATCAAAGACTGGATAGTTGAATACACCCAACATCATCAGAAAGAGTGAGAGAAGTTTATGAAGTTAAAAATTAAACAGCTAGGTTGGGGAAGTTAACAATGGTAAATTTGAAGAAAGTGAACAGTGAATAAGAACAGTAGCAGTGTAGCAGTAAAAAAACATAGGTAAGCCTGGCCTCCTTGTTACTTATGCAAATGGTAGAGAAGCAGGAGGTATTATCTTGGCATGAAGCATAAAGGCACTTTCACCTTCCTCAAAGACAGCAACTAGATTATTTTTCCTTGATGACATGAGTAAGAACCACCAAGTAGGTTAGGTTAACTGACAATAACTATCTATATGTCAGACAATAAATGATTAACTAAGAGTATAAATGGCAGCAACTGGAAAAGGTTTTATATATATATATATATATATATATATATATATATATATATATATATATATATATATATATAATGTATATAGCATTATTGAATATAAGTATCCATTAGATTCAGTGTTAAAATAGGATGGGAAAAATGTCTTGATAAATAGGTAACAATGATGGGGCAGATATGTATGCCATCCACATTAGCCACTATAGAATATTTATGTGGAAATATCTGCCTACATATTTCCACATACTGTATATGTTAACAAAGATGTCTTTCATGAATAGATTTGCCCTTTTAGAGGTATAACTCTGAACAGACTTGTCAATAGCCACATCATTTTTTGAGGGGAGGGGCTATACAGAGTTGGTAGATTTCAAAAGGGATGTGAAAAGTCTTGTTAATGAAATATTTGGAATAGCAAGGAGGCATATATCTGAGCTGTTTTGAGAATCAATAAGGGGGAGGAATTTTTAAAACACAAGTTCTTTTTGTGGATGACAATGTTGTTAGCTAAAAATATGATTACTAAGCAAAGAAAGTTCAACAATGAAGCTTAGGAAATTGTTGGAAGGGTTAATAGAGGATGAAGAGATATTAGTAAACCCTGAATAGTAGAAAAATTGAATAAATGGATACACTCGTTTCAGTATGTATAATTTCATATGTAAGTACTAGGCTAGCTACCTTTCTTAGCCAAGCAAATTTCTCTAAAAGGTAAGAATGAAACCCTGTACCTTCTGTTTGTGAGGTAAACACCTTAACCATTTTGATAACCCTTTCAATAGAAAGGGAAACATATGAGAAGTCAGGACTTGAAATAAATATGGTAGGCCACTGCCGAAATATAAGGAAAATCTGATGCTCCAGGTCAGGCTATAATATCCCAACCCCCACCTGGCAGATGATGCATCATTGAATTGGCAAGATCAGTTTATAGTTGAGTGGATTATGCACTCTATTAAATACAATATTTATACAGAATGCAGTATTAATTGCAATTTAATTATAGATTGCAACTTATGAGGCTAAAAATGGTCGACGTTAATATAGGGATATGGATGATGACAAATGTGCATGTATATATTTAATTATCTATATCTATATGTATATCTAAATCTATATAGATATATAAATATAAAGATGCAATTGAAAAAGCAAAAAACCAAAAATTTGAGGAATGATACGGGTATCTATGAATTTCAAGACAATGTAATTTTTAACCGAAATGCTGTATATAGTACATCTCTGTCTCTTAAAACAATCCATTTTATAATAGGATTCCAACAGTGGTAGTAATAGCAATGAATTAAATTAGTATGCACAAGATACAATGTAATTAAAATAAAGAAAGCAAAATGCATTTTCTTTTGCACAATAAAGACTTTACTGTTTAGTCATGCACTGTCTGAAAACATGAAAAGATTTAGGGTCAGACTATGATGTATTGAAGTGCAAATAGAAATGACAAAGCGAGACTATAACAAAACCAAAATCAATGAGTTACAAACCCAGTTTGAAGTATATCTCAGTATGATAGAGTACTAGAAATGCAGGCTGATATCATAAACATGGTCATAATGTTAAATGGTATGAAATGAATATATAGCATAGTCAGTAGATTACTGGGAACATCATACTTCATACTTCACAATTCAAGGTATACCTGTACTCGGGCCAGAGGCCATGTTAGAACAAAGACACCATTTGCACCAACAGTATTAAGTGGCTAGCCCAAGAATCCAGTGACATCTTAAATGCATCCATTTTGAGCTTTGAACACTAAGTATAAGATAAAATGGCCAACCCAAGAAGCTAGTGACATCTTAAATGCATTTGTTGTAAGCATTGAATCCTAAGCATAATCTGTCTGCTATAAAGTAGTAATGAATGGAAAATAAGAGATTTAAAGTCTGTAAAAATGGTTGAGATCCTGAACATCTTGTAGGCATCTAGAAAATGTTCTTTTTGCTCCATCAAGGAGAACTAAATCCCCATTAAATGTTATGGTTTGCTCCTATTCTGACTCAGTAATTGTCTTATCATATATTTAGAACCATTAGCAAAGAAAATAAGGGACTCAGAAATTCAAGGATATAGTTGGTATGGTAGTCAAGAAAAGTTGGCTTTATTTGTACATGATATTATTTTATACCTGATAAAATCAGAAAGGGGCATTTCAGTGTTATGGAACATTGTGAGACAGCTTCAAGTCTTTTTGGGATGCAAATTTAATGAAGATAAACTAAAAGGCAATAGTGTAAACTATGTACCCACACAAAAAAGGTTTCAGCAATACCCATATTTATGAGGACATGATAAAATGAAGTACTTAGGAGCATGGATTATAAAGAATTCTGTTATGGCAGCTAAGGATAAGTGGGAAGAGACTAAATAAAAGATGATACAAAAACTGAGAGCTTCAAAGCTCTGTTTTATAGATAGCAAGATATGAGCAGTGAAAATGTTTTTAGTCCCTTTGGTTTTATACACAGGTCAGGGATATTTTTATCAACAAGAGGAGATGTTGTAGATAGCAATCAATAAACAGTTGGAAGATTTTATTTGGGAAGGGAAGAGGGCAAGAGTCAAGTGAGATAAGCTGATCCTTCCTCAGAACGTGGTGGTTTAGGATTACTTCATTTGAAGAGATACTTCAGAGCTACACAGTTAAGGTTCCTATATACATTACAAGCAGAAATCTAAAATTCAGACTAGAAAAGGATGATGATTAAACAAGGGCAAAGCTGAAGAAACAAAGAGAGACTGGGATTTTGGATGCAGATCCTTAAGGAGAACAGTGACTATACAGAATATTATATTTATAAAGTAGCAGAAAGTATTCTAAGAATGATGCCAACATGGGGATCGAGAAAGGAGATTCTGTTGATATGGATGACTGCAATTAGGGGTATAAGGAATAGGAAGAAGGGCTGGAATTTACTGGAGAAAACTGGCAAAGGAACCAAGGTACTATGAACAAATAATGTGATAGGGAGAGGTAATAGAATCAGAAGAGGCCTAGAACTCATTTGGACTTCAGGCTAGAGATTGCCATCCATATCAAGGATTGATATCAGAGTATAAGCAAAGAGAAAGAAATAAGTGGATCCTAAGTGAAAGACCAACACTAGTAGAGATTTACGTAGAATCTAGAACAGGAGCTGCTGGTAAAAAAGGAATAATTAGTAGGGCATATAAAATATTGCATAACTATAGGAATCAATCAGAGGAGGTTAGAAAGGATTGGGAAGAGAGATTGGATAAGCAATTCAAAAAGAAACAATAGGGAATATATGTATGGCTCCCAAATATGTAACAAAGTCTAGAAGATTTAAGATATTTGCTTAGAAGTGTTTGCATAGGATTTTTATACCCCATGGAGTCTGCAAAGGATTTTTCTCAGATTGATTGCAAATGCTGGAGATGTGATGGGGGAATAAAGAGATAAATGGGAACATATTTTTGGGAGTGTAATGAGTTGGCAGACTTTAAAAATTCCCTGCAAACTATTCTGTCAGAAATTCTGGGTGAGCCAATAGGTCTAACTAAGGAAATCATTTTTTAACTGTGATACAGAATTGGAATTGTCTATACAATAGTAAGACCTTGCCAAGTTTAATGTAGGTGGCTGCCAAAAAAGCAATTACTAGAAAATGGAAATCAAAGTCTAAACCAACTGTACTAGAAGTAATGAATATAGTAAAATAAATAAAATAACTGGAATGTGGATCTTTAGAAAAGGGTAAGAGCAAATTACATAGAAAAAATGGGAATTGTGGGAACAATACATGCAGAATAATGTTTTGGAGGAGGAATGAGGTCTAAGGGAAGGCAGGAACTGAATGAGCTTTAAAATGTTTGACTGACAATAAGCTTATAAGTGTGGCATAATGTATGCAACTGAAAATATGTCAGTAGGATTTGTTTTCATTTAGATAAATGTATGATTGCGTATGTCATAAGTGATAATTTTATAAAGATGTTTCTTGATAAAAAATGGCCTATCATAAACTACAAATAATTTTGTAAGTAAAGCAGAAAATCTAGATTGAAAACTTCTGAAAAATCAGACCACGTGAAAAATGCTGATGCAGAACAAAGCTACTAGACAGAAGGTAAAACTAAAGGGCTGCAGTGGTTGTTATGAATATGACTATTTGATGACGGAATTGTTTTCATAATGAAAATATCAAAAAGTACTTTCCAAAACATATAACAACCAAATAAACAAAAGTTACACAAAAGTAACTGAAGCATATTAAACAAAATAAATCTCAATACAGAGATGAAAGACTATAAAATGCTAATCTGAATAATGTACAAGTGTTAAAATAATCATATAGTAAGAAATAGAATAAACTATAAATTCACATAAAAGGTAAGTTAAATAAAAACAATTCAATATTTCAAAATCACAAAAAAATTCAGAATTTCAAGTAAGTGATGGTTGTAGAATGCTACATATCATATAGTATATAGTTTACTTTCAATATCAAGTGCTACATAAATAAATAAATAATAATTTGGTAAGAAGTGAAAATAGTAATCAGAATTGCCCCCTCTAAAGCAGTACCTGACAACCACCCTCAGTTAAGTATTTATCTTTCTTCTTTCTTGTGTGAGTTTTGAGAAAAGCCATTTTTGAAACACAGTGCTTGAATTTGTCCCATTTATGGTGCTTCTGTAGAAGAAATGAAATGGCGGGGGAGGGTTGAGAAATAAGGAGAGTAGGATTTTGGATGCCAGTCCATAAGGAGAATAATAAAAATCATACAAACCATTATATTCATAAAGTAGCAGAAAGTATTCAAATAACTAAGCCAACACGGGAAAGAGGAATAGAGAAAGGAGATTTTATCAATAGGGATGGGAGTTGGGATGGGCATACCTCTCAATTGTACAGATTTTTGCAAAATGTCCATATTTGTGCCTCATGGTTTTGGTCCATTTTTCATAAAATTGTGGTTTTCTGGCAAATTAGTGACAAATCATTAAAGACTAAAGTTCGAAAATAATGACATTTGAGTTTCAGACTTCATACCCTTCAGAAAATGTATGTAAATGCAACATCTGTTATTATATCAATTTTCTAAGTTTGTAAGAGTAATATTTAAAAAAAATGTTCTGTTTTGGGGCCTTTGTCCCACTTTTTTATGGCTTTGTCCAGATTCCTTTCTCTAAGAAGTTGAGAGGTTTGGGAATGGGTCTGTATCATATAATCGAAAAAAATTTAGTTCAGTGAACGTCACATCGAAAATGCCATTCAGCGAACTGTTCATAGTGAGATTGCTGTACAATGAGATCGGAAAATTTGCCCTTTCCTCACTGTAGTGCGATCTCAGAGTTGGTATATATATAAGTGGGGGTGTGTGGGGAGTGCAGTCCCCAACAAGAGCGAATTCGATGAATGGCATTTTTGATTCAGTGCCATTCACTGAACTGAATTTTTGATTATATAATATAGATCCATTGGAATTTCCAAGAGAAAATCAACAAAGGAACCAATGTATTTTGAGCAAATAACTAGGAAGGGAGAGTTAATTGAGTGGGATGAGGAGAAACAGAAATTTGGACTGCAGATTAGAGACTGTTTTCCATATCAGGGACTAATAACAGAATATAAGCAAAGAGTAAGGGATAGGGGAGTGCTTAGTGCAAGACAAGATATGATAGAGTTTTTGGTTGAATCTAGAATGGAAGCAGGTGTTAAAAAGGGACAATTAGTAGAGGATATAAAGCATTACATGATAAATATAAGACACACTCAGAGGAGGTTAGGAAAGGTTGGAAAGAGAGACTGGAAAGGCAATTTAACAAAGAACAATGGAAAGACATATGCATGTTTTCTAAGTATACAGCAAAGTCCAGAAGATTTAGGATATTTTGCTTGGAAGTGTTTGCATAGTTATTGTTATACCCCAAGTGGACTTCACAGAATTTTTCCTTAGGTAGACAGCAAATGCTGAAGATGTGATGGGAAAGAAAGAGGTACTTGGGAACATGTGTCCTGGGAATGTAAAGTGCTGGAGCTCAGGAAGTTTACACTGACTACCAGTGGGCGGAGCCTAAGCCTTTTGACAGAATCAAATTATATCCTCACATTTCAAACAAATGTTCATATGTCTGGAATCATGGGGGCTATGAAAGAAGTATCAATGGCAAACTCTTCAGCACAAACTATTTTTATAGGGGTAATATTCTTTAGATTCTAGGTCTTAAACCAAATTTTATAAGCCACAGTAAACACAGTAACTACTACATTTGTAATACTTTGTAAACAACTTAACAATATCTCAGCAAACACTCAAGTTACACACATACTGTCAGCAACATTTTATTCATCTAGATTCTGTGTTACTTGGTTGTTGAGATATTTAGAAAAAATTGAAAATGATATCTATATAAATTAATATCATAAAACAAGTTAATATCTATTTACCTGCACTAGACAAAAGTCAAATATTAATGCAGTTGAGTTTGCCATTGGTTAAAATTTAAGACATAATCTTTGAAAAACTTGTACATAGCATGGTTTTGGAATTATTGATGCAAATATGAACAAGGAATATTGACACATAGAGGCATCAGTAGGAGTTAACTGCAGATGCACCTGGAGGTGTTACTCAGATGTAATGAGTTAAAAATCTCCTACAGAGTGTTTTTCAGAAATGTTGGGAGAGCAAATTGTTGTAACTAAGGAATTGATCCTTCTGTACTGGGACATTGGCTTTGACTTGACTAGACATAGTAAGGCCTTACTAAGTTCAATGATACTGGCTGACAAAAAAGCAATTACTAGAAAATGGAAATCAGCTGTAACTGAAATACTCAATAATTTAAAGAAGATAAAAGCTCTGGAGGAGGGATTCTTAGAAAAATGTGAGAGCAAATTGCATAGAAGAAACTGGAATCTGTAAAAAACAGTATATGCAGAATAATGTTCATGAGGAGGAGGAGTGATGCTTAAGGAGAGGAAGGACTTGAACCATTTATGTAATGCTGGACTGGATGAATGCAATAAAAAATTAGCATATGTATACAGTGCATGAAAAAAATGTCACTATGGTTTGTTTTCTTTTATATTGCTATGTGTACTTGTACCACTATTTTGTGATTTAATAAATATATTTATAAAAAATAATATCAGCTATGCATACAGTGGAAAAGAGCTTGAGAAGATCTATGGCTAGTCCATTTATGAAAACAGAGAGGAATAGTAAGACACAGATTAGCCTTTGTGGCACTCACATTAATGCCCCTGAGACTGAGGAAGTGTATTTAATCTGTAAGATAATATTGTAACTATTCCAAGAGTTCATTGGAAAGGGAGAGTGATCTACATGTAATAAGAAGGAAGGGGGTGCTAAGAATTTGATATATTTGATGCATTAGCAAATACTGCCACATGTAATTTACTTTTGTCTGCAATGTGAAATATGTTATCAGTTAAGCAGGGTGCTGCTTTATACTGGCTATGTCCTATATATATATATATATATATATATATATATATATATATATATGTGTGTGTGTGTGTGTGTGTGTGTGTGTATGTATGTATGTGTGTGTGTACGCGCGTGTGTGTGTCATGTTAAGAAATAGACAGAAAACTACATGTATTAAACAACTCCACAATAAAACAGAAAATAAAATCTGCATTATTAAAGCCTCTGCTTAACTGTAAGTGGTTATTATTATTTTCCAATTTTTTTATAGTCTAAAATGACCTCAAGATGGAACTGGATCCTGCCATGCTGTGTAATTTTGTTTTTCAGTACATTTTTTCACCTTCTTGATGCAATTTTATGAGGGCAGAGAATGATCTGTGATGGCAAGAACATTTGCAGCCTTAATATTTCTCCACAAACCTGCAGTTATGATGTTTTGATGTTCTATTTTTTGTCTGTCTCTGATAAGAGCATCAGTTTGCTTTTTGCCCTGAGATCCCCTGATTTATTTTTTTATTAATAGGTATCCCTTCCATAGCATTTTAAGTTATACTTGCATGGTAGTCATGAAAGAGCAACTCATTTAGTGCTTTTTGTTCACAGTCACAGCTGCGTTTCACAGCCACAGTTTCTACTTAATGCATAAGGTTAGTCATCTGTGACAGCACACAGACATGTAATGACAGGACTGCATTCATTAAGTAGGTTTAAAACTTTTTTACTGACCCTGCAGAAAGAATCAATGGCCTGCCTAATTACTTTGTTTTCTTAAGGTCATAAATGTCTTACAAGCAGCTACCCATCCTAGCATTTATGATCTCATAGATTATGTAACAAATACCAGAAGGACATAAAGTGAGATTTCAGAAAAAAAATGGTTTATAGGGAAACAACATCAAGCTGAAGCCTTTGACACTACTGTTTAACCTATTTTTCTTCATCTGTGTCACTCTTGGGGTTAACTTATTGTGAAGGAAAATCAATTTATTGACATTTGATGGAATAGTCTAATGCAGTGCTCAGTAATATTGGTATGAGCATATTTTTGCTCATTTAATTTGTGAAGTTCCAGCTCTCTTCCACATAGATAATAAATATGACTTTTTAAGGAGTTCAACAGGACAATTGATAACTCCCACAGGCCTCTGTAGTGCTGCTGTATTCAGTTAAATTGTGGTTATATTATTGAAAGGACTGTTCATTCCATAAGATACATTCTTAAAGTCTTCCTGCTATATGTTTAAGGAATCTTCACAGTATTAAACAGTTATAACAACCATTACACTAGTCTATCTTTATATGTGCATAACTAGATTCAATTTGACACAGTATAATATTTTGTTTTTCAAAATGGTATATAATTGGTTTAAATGCCTGCAGGCTGACCATGATTCTTTAAAACAGCTTATGGAAATGATGCTTTATTGTTGCATGAATTATGCTAATGGTTTCAAAATAATAGTTTTACTCTAGTTAATTACAGATTTCTCCCATAAATTAATGACAGTAGATGTATGCTAGATAAGTACAGTTGCAGTTTTATGTCAACTAGGCGAACATTGCTTCTGAAGTTGAGAATTGCACTAGTCAGTCAAATGTCAGGTCTATACACTTTTTTTAAACCACCTTTATTCAACAATACCAATAGTGAAATATGTCTAAATCTCCAAACCATGACATCAAAATTAGATAACACAACTAAAGCAAACAGACAGTCCAACTAACAAACAACTTTCAGAAGTCTTGTTGGATAGGAATATAGCAGTTATTAAATATGGAGGTTGTTTAGCAGAAAGTTCATCATATTTCAGCAAATAACATTATAAAGTATTATATTCTGACATTAACAAATGAGTAAAGTTTGAGGTACTTTTCGATCCTTAAAAATCAATGTATCCTATAATTTTATTATTACATGTGCATAAAGAACACTTCTTGCCATAGTATTTGTACAACTGTGGCTAACATGCCCTTATCTATGTCCCACCCATTCCTCTTCAGGTGCTAGACCCAGAAACTAGGCCATGCCTCACAAAAGTTCCTCTTTTTGTAGGCTTTATATTCAGAGTACCTCAATAGCTTCTTGGGTAATTCCCATTCTGTCCCCATATACATCTGAACCACTGCTGAAAGCAGTAGAAGCCAATGTTCTTTTGGACGCTTATCTATCTGCATGGCAAGACAACCAGTTAGAAAGCCATGCTTAATGTAAGAAAAAATAAAATAAAATGAACTAAAATAAAATAATTGCTGTGTTGGTTCACTAATAGAAAACACAAAAACACTGGAATGCAGATATGATGTGACTTTTACTGGAATAATATAGGTTTTGCAATTACTTGAGCTTTTGAGCTGGCATGAGCTGAAGGGTAATTGCAAAACCGATGTTGGTCTAATAAAAGGTATTACATTGTGTCTGTTTTCCAATGTCTTTGTGTTTTATGTTTAAGGCAAGGGAAATGCACATTAAATAATTGGGAAACACCTGCTGCTACCACTTTTACATTTGCATTATTGAACACTCTTGGAACTTGTGCAATAATGTCACCCTATAACTAACAGCTTGTGCATAATAATTTTCTTGCTCCTCTATTAATTCCTACTTGTTTGGGGATCCAGTATCCTTGATAGACAAATAGAATATTTTTCTCAAAAACATAACAGACATTTCATAGCTGTGTAAGCTTTGCTAAAAATCCATTGTTATTCCCTTCCATTTTTGTAACACCTTCATTTCCAAGCCATTCTCCCAGCTGTCTATATACCCCACAGGTGTAAGCTGCTTCATTTTTCAGTTTCCCAACATTATCCATTTTTGCAGAAATCACAGTGGTTTTTGTTTCAAAATGCTGAGTGATTCCATGCGATTTCATTTGCAAAACAGCTGGATAAAGCAGGCTGATTAGGATATTATTTTTGTAGCCATAATGCCCTGACTGACTCAAACTCTTTCCTAGCTGCCAGTGTATGTGGCGAGCAATTCTGAAACAAGTGAACCTGGAAGTTTTTCATTGTAAATATTTTCCTTTCACTGGCTGTCACTGTGAGACTTTTGTATCCCATACATTTGGAAGTATAAAAACAATCTGCCAGGGCAACCCCTTCTTGACCTATGTGTTCATTCTACAATTAAGGGATGTGTGAAATCCAATATTAAGGCTTCAGATAGGGTAGGCTGCCAAGAATTTGCACACGTGCATATCTTCACATTTTATATTCACTTTGTTTCCTGAATCTCAAGTTGTTTCTGTGACAGTGGTCTTCCAACACTGTGAGCCTGTCCTACAGCCACTGCTAGGTCATGCTGTGATACTGAGGTAACATACTCTTGAATCTGGGCAACCTATACATTTAGTGCAAACTCCAGAAAAATTGATTTATTAGCCTTCAGCTGGATGTTTTTGTCTTTAATGGCAGATGTGACGATTGGGGAGAGATGGAAAAAGGCTGCCAGCCTAGTCAAATAGATTTTGATATATAATTCTGGCATTTGTAAATAAATGTAAAATACAGGCTTGTGTTTTTAAATATAAGAAAACACTGTAAAATGTGAACTTCAAGATTGTTGCAACATTGCCACTCTGCCTTGTGCTCACATGTAAGTTTTAGCACTGTGATTTCTTGTAGGAATAGTTAAAGCTAGTAAAGATTAATTAGGTATTTTTCTGTGAATTCAGACCTGTCCTACTGTATTATTTTAAGTTCTTTGTGATCTCTGAACTCTTAGATATCTATGTGGTGTAGTAGTTTTGTGTTGTGTTTTAATTATTTATTATTAAATATTTTAAAACCTTCTACCTGTGGCTAATTTGTGTAGAGAAAAGCTCTAGAGTACATTGGATATTTATAGAGGTTATTGTAATAGGCCACTCGAAAGTAAGCCTTGACTGTTAGTCATACTACCATTGGATATTAATATTGCACAGTAATAATTGGACACCATTTTAAGGGCCTTTTAGTAGCTGATATTATTAACTGGGTGGTGGCAGTAATTACTACCGTATAGTCTGGGCAAAGGGGCACAGTTGGAGAATCTGTGTCAGCCTTTCCCAGGAGTGTCTGTGAAGTTGTATAAATACTTTTCTCAAAGTGTGTGTGTGTGTGTTGTGTCAGCTACTTGGCAGGGACATGAAGCACTGTTTGGAGAGAGAGGGTACTTGAGGTTTTAGCTTGCCCAGTTAGGCTGAGACCTGGACCCTATAGTTGTGCCAGTGGGGAGTCTTATTGGGGACCTGGAGAGCAAAGAAGCAACCAGTCCCAGACTGACTGTGATCTCTGTGTGCACTTAAGGGAAATTGCACTTTACTGTGTGTATTAGTTATCCTTTCCTCTTCTGTGAGACTACCTCCCTGGTGTTAGTGGTGAGGATTTAGGCTCCTTGATTGCTGGGCCAGGGTACGGTCATCACAGCAGACATCCATGTCTTCTAAAATTTTTGCTATGAGTCCAGTTAGGTTATTAAACTTTCAGCTGATATCTAAGGCTGAGACAGTGATGTATTCATCTGTATCCCCCAGTCCAAATTGGAACAACTGCTGTTAACACACACAGCCTTTGACAACTTGAAGCTCCTCTTGTGCCAGTTTAACTTAGCCTTCTAACTTAACAGCATGCCAGACTTGCTAATAATTCACTTAACCAACAGAACATGCTATTCACACCATATTTGCTAACTTTGCACCTCTCCCAATGGTCTGTGCACTTACATGTAAATGTGTGTCTAACTTTACAGACAGTGTATATGTTTGCACATGTTATAAGGCAGTCTTACAAACTGCATATATGTAAGATTACAGTGTGATTCATTGCTTTATCAGAAAAATCAAACTCAAAACATACCCCATGCCTTAGTAATACTCACTAACCCTAACCCTGCCCTTAAGCCTAACCCTATTCCTTATCTTAAAAAAAGATTTCTGTAATACTACTGCAAGATAAGTTGAGACAGACAGACAGAAAGAACAGACACATAGACACACACACACACACACACACACACACACACACACACACACACACACACACAAACACATGCACCAACACATACATACACCAATAAATCTGTCCCCTTATCTAACCTTTACCCTAAACATAAAACACACGCTGGCACATACACTACATCTATCCCCTTCCCTACATATTAATGATAAAATATACTACTCAAGTATTTAATTTTACTATACATTTTGCTTTTGCAGGCATATGTACATTCATTGGCATGTATTGTATCACCTTAATATGCATAACTGTGTGGGGGGGTTGATGTGGGTGTGTTCATTTGTTTGTGGGGGGCATACATGCAAGTGTATGTGAGTATATATGTCTGTGTGTATGTGTGTTTGTGATATTGCTAAAAATTGGCTAGTTTCTAAACCACCTAAAAATTCAATCACTGTTTCAGTTTCAGTATCACCCACTGGCAGTGGTAATATTTAGGCCTTAAGCTTCATAACTGTATCAGTGAGAGCCACATCAAAATTGTCTCTTGCCCATTGGTTGAACAAATAAATTATGATCATGTAGGTGGAACAAGTAGCTGGCACAGGGGAAAAGAACACATATAAATAAAGATTATATAAATTCTTAATATTTTAACAATAGTCCATGACTAGGTGTGGGTAATGCAAGATTTACCCATGGTTGGTATAATTAAACAAAGCCAACTGTGAGTAAATCCTGCATTACCCACACACAGGAGTGGACTATTGCTATTGTACAATGAAATTATTTAAGAAAAAATGTCCTTTTTTAAATAATGTCATTGTATAAAAGGACTTTAGTGTTCTACTGCCAGCTTCTGATAGTCTGGGGCATATATGTAGTGGGCATGGTCTATCTCTTGGTGTGAACTGTATTGCTGTCTCTGCCATTTTTTAAGGACTGCTGTCAACAGTGCAGAATGTAAATTGACTTTTATGTGTCTACATTTTGACAGCATGTCCAGATATTTGTGTCATATTTTTGATCTGCACTTTGTAAAAGATATGGGCCAGATTTCATGAATGCCTACAATAAGTGTACAGCATTCTGCAAGCATAACTCCCACCTTTTTTCTCCTAATTTTAGTTTTCCTACTGATTTTCTTGCAGCCTTAAATATTGAGGGGGATTCATGAAAAAAAAAAGACAGCACAAGCAATGTGTTAGGGATTCTGTTGAATACAAAACGTGTACACTTAGTGGTAACCTTTATGAATCCCAAGGATGGTTTTCTGCCAAGTAATTGAAAACTGAAGTTATAATTAACAACTAAAATTTCCATTTCTTGAGGTGTTGGAAGGTATGCTGTGGACTGCTTTTTAACTGTATTGTATTATTCTGGTCCACGGACTATATGCATTTTCAATTGTCTGCTTAACATCTCAGAGAAATTAACTTTAACAGGCTTTAGTGTGTTTGTGGGGTGTAAGGTCCCCGATTTTATTAATTATTTGGCTCCTGAAGTTTCTCTGTGTACTGTGGGTTGGACAGGTAGACATGTTAACTCCTCATGGATGTTTCTGGTTTTTCCTTGTGTTTGTCTCTTTTTAAAAAATGTTGTACTGGAGGATATACAAATAGATGTTTGGGACCCTCAAATACATTTTAGCGTCTGGACTTCTTTCTTTTTAGATATGCACATTTTATAATGGGTAAACTGGGCTGTTCAACCGGTATGCATGCCTTTGAATTGCAATTACCCTTTATTGTATAATCCTAATTAAACTATATGAAGCCATTGGTTATTGAGTTTTGCTATTATTATTATTATATTATTATATTATTTATTATTGAGTTTTTGTTATATGGGTTGGAGACAGTGGCATTGACAAAAAGGCAGGAGTCAGAGCTGGACATGGCAGAGTTAAAGATGTTATGATTTGCACCGGGTGTGATGAGGGTGGACAGGATTAGGAATAAGTACTTTAGAGGGTCAGCCCAGGTTGGAAGGTTTGGAGACAAAGCCAGAGAGGCAAAATTACTTTGGTTTGGACATGTGCTGAGGAGGGATGCAGAGTATATTGGGAAAAAGATGCTAAGGATGAAGCTGCCAGGCAACAGGAAAAGAAGAAGGCCTAAGATAAGGTTTATGGATGTGGTGAGAGAGGACATGAAGGTGGTTGGTGTGACAGAGCAAGGTGCAGAGGACAGGAAGAAATGGAAACAGATGATCTGCTGTGGCGACACCTAACAGGAACAGCCAAAAGAAGAAGGTTATTAAGTTTTACTATGGTCTGTGCTTGTTGGCAGTTTAGATTGTTTCATTCACTGCAGTCAGTCACACTGCTCAGTGACTGCTTTGGAAAAATAAATATTTCTTTGGGCTGTCATGGACTTAAGTGTCTTGTGAAATATGCAGAGAAAGCTAGTCTTTTTTTAAATGACACCTTTACTATGTTTCTTTACTACTATTTTATAGTAATATGTATGGGCAGAAATAAGGCCTACATTTTCTTTTCACTGTAAAGAATATAATACAAGACACAAGTAGGCAATGGAAGTAATTCATGAACATTTTCAAATACATTTTCTGTGGAATCTTCAGCAATAGAACTGGTCTAAAAGCAAGAAAAAATAATTTAAAGTAACTTTTCATTAAAATTTTAGATGACAATAAACTGAAAAACTAAAACTTAAACATGCAGCCAATAAAAATGAAAGCGCTTACTGCAGAGATAAAAGCAGCCATTGCCACTAAGCAAACAGCAAAGTGATGATAATATCACTAGATATGTCAAACCTGCCAGTAGTTCACTGTGACTGTAATGCACACAATAAAGGGCCACAGTGGAAGAAATGGTGGTTAGGTTAAACAACTCTGTAACATCCATAAAGAAAGCAAAGATGATGGACTGAAAGCATAATGCAGTGTTTTAAGTGCACATTTAGAAAAACCTCAAATGGCAGGTATAAGGACGACCAGATATATGAGACCATGACTAACCCAAGTGACAAGCTTGATAATGAAGCAGAGATGTTAGATACTTTCAGTCAATGACCAATGTACAGTATGAAATATATATTTTAGGAATAAATAAATAAATAAATAAATACAGACAGAGGTAATACAGAAATTCAGCTCTGGAAAGGTGAGGAAAGAAGCATTGTCAATGCCAGATATGACCCAAGGGAAAAATCCTTCATTTTGGAAGGGTATTAGAAATGTCTGAAATGAAAGTCAAGAAGCTATAAGAACACAAAGCAATGTTTAATCAATTAATACACAATCTTAAAAAGTTGACGTGAAAGAAAAGGAAAGAATACATTGCCATCACAAGCCATTGGAGTGAGTACAACTGATAAGAAAGAGAATGGCATGCCAGTGTACATATACTGTGGGGGATAATACCCACACCGAGGGTATTGCCCAGCAAATGAAAAGACTTCTGCTAAAGTGGAAAAGACTAAACAGTTTTCAGAGTATAAAGAAGTGCCAGAACAAATGACAGACTACAATAAAGAAAGAGAGGATGTGAAAGTCAGTAAGATATAAAGATACACTGTACAATCCAATACATACAAAATTTGTCAAGGAACAGCAAAACTGAGACATAAAACAAAAATAATATGAATGATAAACACACTTGCATCCACAATAATGAGAATAAAAGAAAGACAATACTAAAAACAAAAGTAAAGATCATGAGTCCTGAAGGAGAATGTTGATAGACGATTATGTTGGCATATCTACAAGTGGTATTAAGCAAAATGTAAGCCTAAGATGAAAAAAAAAAAACAAATGCTGTAATACATGTATGCAACTCAGTAATGTATTTATTTTATCATTTATGCTTTATATTCCAGGTTAGTCTCACTAGGTCAGTGTCAAATGAAAACAAAACTGAAATAAATTTTCTGCTATTGGAAGGTTTAGATACAACATTGTTGTTTCAAATGATAAATGAGGAGGAACCAGTAGACACTGAAGTAATGCAGTAGAATGAGGCAGTTGAAAGATAACCTGGAACACAGGTACATAAAACCAGTATCATAAGTGAATATGTGAGAACTAAAAGTGGTGGTGGTATAATGAATAGGAGTGAATTTATTTGGGAGGCGACACAGAGTCAGTAGAATTCCCAGTTCTAAGGGTATGTTCTCAATGAGGGCTACAAGCAGCAAATAAGAACCAGAAAGAAAAAAATAAATGATGAGATTAGCAGAAATGTTATAAACAGGACAAAGCAAATAAGATGCACATGCTCTCTTACAAAGCAAAGTGAGTCCATGGCACAGCAGAAGAAGAAGAAGAAGAAAGAACCAGCACAGGTAGAGTGATGGAAAATCAAGTCTTCTGCTAACAACCAGTAGTAAGAATAAAAAGAAAAAGAAAAGACTGTTACACATGCATGTACATTTTGTCCTTAGACTTTAATTTAAAAGATTTAAGGGCAACAAATTATTTAGCAATTTAATTATTTTGTCAAGTTACATTTAAATAATTTTTGCTAGTAGAAAATTGTATAAATGTATGTGAAAAGAAAAGTTGGTAAAACTAATAAATCATTTTGTAGAATTCTCTTTTCTAAAATTTAAACATACAGTTTAAAATTAAAGTTTTGGTATAATTTAAAGCAACTAAAAATAATGAAGGAAAGTTAAAAATGTTCTTTCAAACTTAATGTCAAAATATATAAATCTTAAAAAGAGTTGTGGACTATAAGTATTTGTGGACAGGTGCCTAAGAGGTGTGGAGTACAATTAGTGTTGAAGAAAATAAAATACAACATATTTCAAATGTTTTAATGGTAAATGAAAAGAAAGTAAATGTTAGATACAGGGGTTAATCAAGACCCATTTCTTTCTTTCTTTCTTTTTTATTTTTGTGGGGATTGGTTGCATTTGATGCAGCTATATAATAAAAGAATGTGTGTTCACATTGAGGAATATAGATATTCAAGCAGGAATTGTAAACCTCTTTTTAGGTATTATGACAGTAAGAGATATTTCTGAAATGGTTATACAGCACAAGTGAAGGAAAGAGTTGAGAGAGAAAGTGAAAATGTAGATTAGAGGGCAAAGGTAGATAGTGAGAAAGATGTAAATTGTAAGGCAGTAGAAGATGGGAGTGACACAGTGAAGATGCAATTTGAGAAAGTGAAGGGGTGTAAGAAAAAGATGAGATGGTAAGGAAAGAAGGTGATATGGAGTTTCAGGTGGGCAATAGATTTTTAGTTTTAAAATTTGATGAAGGGAAAGAAGCAGAAGTAGAGGCAGGATCTAAGAAAGAGGTAGTTAGTCAAAAGGGCGTAGCGCAAGGAGAAGAAAAAGGAAATTAAAAGAGGATGTGAAAAGGGTGAAAAAAGAAATGGTTTTAATGTGATGTCATTGAATGTAAGTAATGTAAAGAATGTGAGAAGAATGATTTTCTTTGAGTTGCACAGTTGTATCTTTTGATTAATTTGCTTATCTAACAATAACATGTAATAATGCTAAAATATTGGGAGATAGTCTCTGCTGTGCCTCCTCAAAAATCCCTTATGAGACCATAATACTGGGTGATGTTAATATAAATTGGCTAACCATGACCAACCATACAGTCTGAAAATCCAGCCAATAATATACATCTGTACAAGTTTGCCCAAATTATAAGCACACCAACTAGATATAACAAAGCCACATCCAGTCAACCTTCAACTGGGTCCTAGCACCCCCTCCAAGGAAAATGTCTTCCTGTGGAACTCTGGCAAGTGATCACTTAGGCTGTCTGATAATCTACACCATAAGGTACCAAAGCAACAGCCCCAAAACACATCATTATACCCTGCTAAAAAACTTACTACTTTTCATGGAGATATTTTTATTAATTCACTACATCACCTTAACTGGGAGTCACCAAAAGATGTTGTGTATGAATTCAGTGACATCTTCCTAGGTGTTCTAAACATTCTTGACCCCCCCCCCCCCAGAATAAAAAGAGTCAAAGACAACCCTGCCCCATGGCTATCATGAGCAACTAAACAACTCATGAAACACAGAGACAAAGTATGAAAGGACTTAACAAAAATAAAGCAGCTCCCCCTTTACTAGCATACAGATAACTAAGACACCTAGCAAAACAACTTATCTCCAGAGATGAGAAAGCTTATTACTCAACCAAAGCATACACACTAATAATCCAAAACTGTTCTGGACCTCCATCAATAAATTATTAAATCCAGGATAAGCTACACTGCCAACACCAAACCCACCTAAACAAAATGATATTGTAGCCAATCGATTCAATAACCACTTCAAACAGACTGAGGAGTCATTAACCAACCATGTGCCTAATCAACTCTTGATGTCCATACTCAGTCAAATAACCTCCTTCAGTGTTTCTTCTGCCAAATAGTTCCCACAGATTCCATCAAAAGCTTAAAGCCTATTACAACTGTCCTACACAATCTACCTGGCAAATATCTTAAAAGAGCAGCTATTCAATATCCATTTAAATTCTGGTAAATTGATCCATATCTGAAATTAAAGTCCCTCATTATGGAAGAAATCATTCATTATTCCACTACACAAGAGTTGAATCTATACAGATCTCTCAAACCATCGACCAACTGTCATCTTATTGTCTCTATCAAAAATGTTAGAAAAATCTATTCATACAAACTTCTCAGTTATTTAGCAGATATCCAGCTCCTGTCTTTAACCCAACTTTGCTTTTGTTCTCATCACAGCACAACTACTGCTTTGCTGAATTTTGTTAATACTGCCAAAACCCTTAGAAATGTCAGAAGCCTGTTCTCCATCATCTTCCTTGACTTATCAAAAGCGTTTGATACTCTCTCTCACCAGAAAGTCTTACATAAACTCTCACTCTTAGGGTTCACTAACTCTTCACCATAATGGCAACATAGCTATCTTGCAAACAGAGAACAAGCAGTGAAACAGAAAAATGATTTCTCCTCCTTCTTGCCTTTAACTGTTGGTGTCCCACAAGGAGCCATACTCACTCACATACTATTCAATATATTCATCAATGACCTTTACACTACTACAAAAAACGCTACCCTAGTTTAATACTTTGATGATCTGACCTTAACCTGCTCTGCCAAATCTCTCTCTGAACTTCAAGGCCTTAAACAACAATCCTTCTTATCAGTTGAAACATTGCTAAATAATTTACAACTAAGTGTACCCCCTCAAAAATTAAATTTCTTTTCTTTACCCCAAAACACATCTCTACTAATGCAACAGTATTGACTATCACTTCTGACAACACCACCATGATATAACAAGTAAAGCACACAAAATTACTGGGTAGAATTATAAACGACCAGTTGAAATTTAACTACCATGTATCGCATGTGGTTAAAAAAGTCAACCAAAACATGTTTATATTATACAGAGTAAAAACCTACCTCACTGACATAGCTAGAAAACAGATAACCTCAACTTTCTTACTGTCAAAAGGGGCTGTGGACGAATGTGTGGATCTCTCCTCTGTGCTGCCCAATCTTCACTAACCTTAAAGTCTCACAACTGTCCAGACTTGATCAATGTTATAATGAAATAGCCAAATGTACAATAAACTATAACAATTCCCTCCCCGAATTGCTAATCAAAACCCAACAATCATTCACAGCAATTGAATCCTGGCTCACAGAGATCCAACTCTTTCTAAACCCCCCCCCCAAAAAAACTAATAGTCTTTCTCCCCAAAAATACCACCCTCAGCCCAAACCAATTCAATAGTCATGCAGCCAACAAAGCCATCATAGAGAATGTACAAGAAACTAAACTGCAAGGCATTATTATCGATAGCAAAGTCAACTTTCACCTTCATATCCAACAAAACATCAAGACACATAAAAAACTAGGCCTCCTGTACAGAAACAAAACTAGGCCTCCTGTACAGAAACAAATGATTCCTCACCACTCCAACCAGGATTACCCTGGCTAAAACTTTCCTGCTCCCCTCCCTATTCTATGGTTCCTGTATACTAATCAATTTGCAAAACTCCACCAAGACTAAAATGGAACAATGCTATAACAAAGTGACAGAATTTGCATCAAACTCCAACTACCGTACATATCAATATATACCACTAAAAGAACTAAATTGGGTGGAGTTATCAAACCAACTAACTTATACACACCTAACTACAACATACAACCTACTCTATAGATCCACTGCCTCTCCTGCCCTAGTAAACCTAATCCAACATTACAAACCTAACAGACCACTCAGACGCAAAGACAGAAATCTCCTCAAAACTTACAAACCTTCTAGAAATCAAGAAAAATCTCTATACTCATAGTCCATCATCAAAGTATGGAACACCCTCCCACCTAACATTAGGCAATCTTCTAGCCTACCTCTCTTTAAAGCCTCCCTAAAAGAACACCTAAACAAATCATGGCTCTGCACATGCTTAACTCCAGGCTAATATGTGTCTTGCCCTCCTTATACATCCTCTCACTACACAACTCTCTACCAACAAACACAGTAAAAAACTATAATCTGTGCACCTTTCTGTCCCTGACACTCTACTACTAACCAAAGACATAATCTTATGACTAACCCGTGCTAAACTGTGGCATGAAAATCAAACACAGACGAAATAAGCTTATTTAGAGTAGTAATATTTTCTTAAATTTGTATATGTATAAATATAAACTGTAAATGTTCTACTATTACAGTTTTAGTGCTGTGTAAATTGCCTGCCTACATGCTTTATTATTATAAATGTAACTCTTAATACCTACCTAGAAATAACCATCTGTATTCTCAATTAAATAGCCTATTGTATAATATATGTAACCATTGTATAAATGTGGAGCTTTTCTCCCTGGGCCTTCACTGCAAATGGGTTATGTAACCCAAACGAGCCATCCCGGTAAACAAATGTCAAATAAAATAACTAAAATAGAACACACCACTGCCTAGCCCTCAGTATTAAACTACCACATCACCTCTTTCTCCCTCTGTCTGTCTGTCAGCTAACTACAATACACAGACTTCTCTACAAGCCAGAAAATTGCCCAGCCCTTAGCAACAATACAACACTATTCCCTCAATAGAATTGTACATCTAGAAAAAATCTCTAATCACTATAACCAAATCATGTAATAGTTCAGGTGACTCCCTGTGCTCAAATTATGTAGCTAAACTTGAAACCACATCCCACTACCACTGGAATTCATTCTGAATGCAGGCTCATTGAAAACACAACTAAAACTTCACATATCAAGTCACTGGATCTGCTGCTGTACATCTCCAGGATAAATGCCACTGTTATCTTCAGCTTGCCATATCATCAAAATATTTCTGTTCATTCAGAATCATATGTCCCACAACTTGTATTCACCAATACCTGAACAATTTTACTAACACCTCCCAGCCATATACATAGTTATGCATCACTGCTCACCCCCCATGTCAGTCTTTATGATAACCATGTATATAATTATCTATGAACTTGCTTTATCCAACACCATTTAACTACAATATTAACATTTTCTACCCTACCTAGTACCTTCCCTCACCTCCATTTATTTTGAATTCTTAACTACTAATGACATGATCTGTTATCTGTTTGGCAAACCCAGTAATACTCCTGTTCAGATGCTCAGTGTTCATCATCTGCTAATGTAGAAGTATCTTTTATGCTGTAATAGCTTGCCTTTGTTTCATATAAATGTAATCTCATTAGCAAATCGATGTGTAATTTTTGATGACCAAACCACACTAACCGTGGGTAAATCCAGCATTACCCACACCCAGGCATGGGTTATTGCTTAAATAATTAATTGTTGTGTGTTGTATGTGAAATACCTCTATCAAGTTGATACTGCACAAGTGACAAACATATACCACAGACTACAGCGAGGCATAAAGAGATAAAGCCCTGACTTCAGTTATTTAAATAATAAATTAGCATTCAGTTAGGCACTGTTTCGCCTTGCCCATCCCAGGGAAGTGTTACAACAATGCTTTGATATATGCAGAGTTTTTCGGACATTTTAATTTTTATTAGAATGTTGATTACTCCACTAAAACATATACATTTTATCTTCTAAAATTCCAGTTAAAAATCTTGCACAGAAATATATTGAACCTTAGTCCTTTGCTTATGACCTCTGTACCTGCGATTGCTACTTGTCCCTCTTTATGCAGGACAGTCCCCATTTAGGCAGTTGTGTCTTGTGAAAAAAAATGGTAAATGCCCTCAGATTTCCAGATTAAAAAAAGTTTTCTGAATTTACTTTAATTATTACATAAAACAATTATTCTGTGTCTGAAACAGCTTAATGGTACATGAAACATCATAAACATCTCAAAATATATGAGTAAGTTTTTATTTTGTCAGAAGAGTGAAGTGTAGTCCTTTTTCCTGGCTGTGGGAATGGATTACCCTGCAAAATCTCACATTTCTACAAAAAATGTCCCACCTTGGAAATTTGAAAAAGCCCTTTCTATACTACCACAGCCTTCACATTTCATGCTTGAAAAAACTTGTCTTTTTTGAGCCTACCTTCATGAGAAAGCAAAAACTGTGGCCATTATTTGTGGCCATGTAGCTAGGAGAATATCCGAAACACAGCTTCCTATGGCATCAGTTTGATGTTCAGCTTTTTAAAAATATTTGAGTTACTGTTAGAATAAAGTCTGAATTCATGCTGTGAACAGCATATGTCACCAACATAAGTCAATTAAACAATCTGCTGTTTTTCTGTTGCAGAATGCTATAATAGAAGTGAGCACTTCTGCCATAATTCAGATGTGAATTGGCAACTGCATTTCTATTTTATGAGGAATAGACCTTTTAGGAATGATGTACAACTTTTCACATTTGTTAAGGGCATAAATGATAGGGAAGTTACTACACAGTACTTGTCAAAAGGGTTGATTATAACTTTTTCCACTAAAAATCTGAAAAAAAACTTTTATAGAGTTAATGAAATTCTGCTTGAGCAATGATTGCATGTGAAGCCTTCCTCCTTAATGTGCCTACAGACAACATCTGAATATAATGTGGTCTTCACAGTCTGACAAAAAAAGTATAAAGTAAGTAGACTTCCACAGCTAGAATCAGTCAGAGATATGTTTAATGGCATCCTGCCCTAGGTTGTTCAAGTAATCCATGTTACTTCCTTTTATGGAATAAAAAATTGCTGCTTAAGACACAGTCTTAAAGTAAGACAGTGGCGATATATCAGGCACTTACCATGAATAGATGTATGGGACTATGGTTTTGCAGAAGGCAGATTTCTCATGTTGCCTCACCTTCTACCACCAAGGAATTGCACATAGGTTATGTAAATGGACAAATACTATGTGCTTCTAATACTCGGGTGACTTACATTGTTCTAAAGATACAGGCTGCATTGCATGTTTCTTCTTCCTTCCACATATGCAGCTTTTCTGTATGAAAATAATTATATGGAAAATTGAAAGAGACTATCATGTATTCTTGGTTTGGCTATTGACACAAGTGCAGTCATGTAGTCATGCAGAATCTATACTCAGATTAGTACATTTTTGAGCATTATTCAAAAACATTCTGGATTATTGAATCCAGAATATGTCTTCTGTTGAAATTAATGCCTATAGCATACAGCTGTACATTACTTGCTCAGACATGCAATTGTCTATCTAAAAACGACTCTATAGTTTTAGTAGAAAATTATGAATGCATTTATTAAATCCACAGGGATAACATTTCAAGAAAAGTAAACATTTTTAAATTAATGATTGATAACAGAACAACAATACAGGTTTGTGAATGCAAAAAGGAATTTTCTGGCTCCAGTCCTGAATAAGTTCAGGTCAGTCTGGACTACATGACTGCCAGAAAAAAATTGTGGCTGACCCTGACAGACATAACTGCATATCCCGTAACTTGCTGCAAAAAATCTCCTATTATGAAAAGCATCTGTTTCTTCCACATGTAGTCTACCTTTTGAGCCTGATTGTGGCTTTGATACTCATGAATTCATAAGCTCAGCTGAATTCTAAATAAATATTATTTTTGTTGAATCTATTGCAGATATCTTATTTGTGTAAGAGGTGCATATATTATTGCTATGTCTTAAATACATTCAGTTTCAGCTTCCCTGAACTTAACAAAAATAAATATATATATATCTATATCTATATCTATATATATATATATATATATATATATATATATATATATATATATATATATATAAAATCTTATGGAGTTGTACATCTCTTATCATTATTGCCTCATAGCTCTTGGTTCCCTGGTTTGATTCCAGGCAGAGGTGCCTTCTGTGCCGAGCCTACATGCCCTTTCTGTGTCCATGTAAGTTTTTGCCAAGTAGTCTGGGTTTCTCTTGCACTACAAAGACTTGACATTGAGTGAGCTTCTGATTATAAAACTTGTCTGATGGTATGCATGCAGTGTGTGACTGAATACATATGTATACTTTGCATCATGGGCCAGTATCCTCACCAGCAATTTTTTTTTGTTTTAATTCATTTGTTAACTTGGAAAGTCCACTGGATAGAAGCATTCCTTTTCTTGTGCAAGCCAGAAAACACCATTTGATTAATTAATTTGCTTAGAGTAATAAAGTAGACAAATGGAGGTTGATGGAATCAAACCTTCTATTACAGAAAGTGACACATTATCGACACAGAGCCTCAATCCTGTGTGCTGACTGCTAGATTATCTGCCTGGTACTATTCCTCATCTCAACTAATGTTTGTTGAGAAAGGCTGTGGCTCCCCCACAACCCTGAACAGGATAAGTGAAGGAATATATCCATGAATTTTCCACATCTCACAGTAAATATCATGGTGAAGTCATCTGATAAACAGTACAGAGGATTAAGGCAATAAGATAATAATGAGCTGTTTCCTGTAGACCAAGGTTTGATTTCCTAAGTCTTCATTTGCCTGCTGTGTGATACTGAATAAGTCATTTAACCAAACTGTGTTCCCAGGTCATCTCTGAAAGGGGGTATATATTCCAATGTGCTTAACTTACCCACTTAAAAGCAGTAAAAAAATTGTCAAATAAAAATTAACATAGCATTACCTTAACTTTAAAGTGACCATGTCATTTCTCCCTGAATCTATTTATATTTTTAATTTTGTGAATCTGTTTCTATTTTTCATTTCCTGAAACACTGCCTATTATATTCACATTCAAATAACTTAACCTCAGATAAATTAAACATATTAATTAACACCAGTTGAAGCGGCCCCAGAGGTTTCTCACAAAAAAATACAAAGTGTAAGACACATCTTAGGCACACAGACTAAAGGCTCTATCCCTTTACTCTGTCTCATATCATTTATTGAGAGGGGACTTATGCCTGACTTATAAGGCATTCCCTGATCCATACCTGGTGAAAATGTTACATATATGCATAAAATATTATACAACGGTAATGCCTTCCATGGACCTGAACCTTATTTGTGACTCTAAGAACTTGCTGGAGAGACAAATTTGTATCCCAAAGGCTACCTTGTCTATGGAATAAACTTCCCATCTTCATAAAACAAAGCATGTCCCTCACTCTCTTCAAAAAGAATTTGGATAAATGGATGAGGAACTATAAATTCACTCCTGGGGTACTGTCCATGTCCGTTATTGACAGAGGCAGTCTGTAAAATGACTCAGGGCTCCAACACCCAAAGACCCACTACTCTGATACTACCCCATCCCATATCTGGGGAATTAAGATATAATATTGTCGTATCCAAGATATTATTGGCTAGGCTTGTAAAGACCTTTGTGTCATTAGTCTAGTAATCACCTATAAACCTATGAATAAAAAGAAGAAAAAGGTAATGTTTTTTGTGGTAATTGGTTCATCAGAATTTGAAAGAGAAACACTCACAAGATAACATTCTGGTCCCTTAGAGGTAGCATTATGCTGAAAATAGCTGGAATTAAAAGGCTCACAGATTAGATTCATATTTATCTACCAGGTAATCAGTCTATAGACCACGTATTGCCCAGCCAAAGCACCCAACATCAGAAATTTTCTTTCTGCCTTCTGAAGGGACTTGCAGGCTAGGCCCAGGAAGAATTTATGTGCAGACATTGTTTATTCCAGAGGGGATACTCTTGGATAAGAATCCATCATACCAACAAATCTTACTGATTTGTTGATAGATATTAAAATCTTGTATAGAAGTATTTGAGGAAGCATTCATTTTATGTAGACAGAGAAGTTCAAGAAGATTTAGGTTTCTACCCCCGTGAAACAGAGGGAATAACCCTGATTGTGCCCCCAGATGACACAAATTCAGTTAGAAGCACATGAGCTAGAAGGACTGGGTAAAAGAGGATGGGAGTGAGCAACTGATGCCAACTTATCTACCCTAAGGGAGGGAGGGAGGCAGCAATAGCCGAATGAAGTGTCTGGTGAGCTCCATACTGCAAGTGGTGTCCCGCTTGGTCAGGTGGTTGCACTTACACAGAAGTGCACATTCATTTCCTGAAGTTAGCCATTCTGAAGCACACAAGGCTGTAATGAGGTAATGGGTTAGGGCATGCTCCCCAGCAACAGTATGATACTGCACTAGCATCCTTTATCTCCTCACTGGCCCTAGATGAGGTTGGGTAGAGTCTAGCATGGAGGCTAGTCTGGTCTGGTAGATTCAGTGATTAAGGAGAGGAATTGGTTGCAGCAAAAAAAATTTGGTTTTCATGGCTCTTCAGGCTAAACACAGATCACTATGAAGGAGTCTATGAGAGTTAGAGGTTCATAGTTTCATAGGTATTTGCCAGGCTAACAAACACAAGGAGCTTTTTAAGCCTAGCCATGCATCCCAAATCTCTGACAAGTTCTAATACCCTTGATAAGTGTAAGCAGGGGATTTGGAGATGAAACATTTACAAGCTAGGGCTTGGGAGATGAACCATTTACGGGCTGTCTGTGAACATTAGAGACATAGGTGCCAAACCAGGGATGAATTTCCTGTTCCCCATTCAATTGTCCAGGTTGCACCTGAATTAGGTTAGGGAGGAACTCTGCTTCACATGGATGGGGAGCCTGTTCCAGAGATGGGGTAATCTCTGGGATATATACCTGTCTCTCCAGCAGGTCCTATTTATATCATAGGCAAGGTTTAAGTCTTTAGAACAGGTAATTCTGGTGCTGTTCATTCTGCAGATATGCAGGAGGTCCATCAGAGTGGGGTCTGACAATGCCCCATATGTCAGGCATAGATCTCCCCTCAAAATCCTGTAGGAGGCAGAATACAGGGCTAGAGCCTTGAGGCAGTCTTCATAAGACATTTTACTTATGCCTGTATTCTTTTAGTGAGGAACCTCTGTGGACATTCCAATTGTAGGATATGCCTGGTTCGATACATACAAAAGGAGGCATTGTACTCAATGATAGGTCTGGTGAATGCTGAATACAGTGGAACAATGACTTCCTTGGACTTAGATGCCATACCTTTGTTTATAAGTTGCGCAGCATAGAATGATTTCCTCACAACTGTAGACACATGATGGTCAAATGCCAGACTGCTATCTATTTCTGCCCTTAAATCCTTGCCTACTGGGTCAACTCCAAGGGGTGTGTTGTCAATATGATAGCTACCAGGGGTGGATGACTTCCTGAAGGATACTATTATGCATTTCTTGGCATTTAGTTTTAGTCCATGGCCCTGACACCAGTTGTTTGTCTGTGTCAGCCCCTCCTAGAGAACATTTGTGTCAGTGTGGGATTCAATGACAGCTCCTAGCTTGTAAACATCTGCAAATTTAGTTATCCAGAGACCACTGACACTGGTCTTGACTTCAGAGAAGTAAATGTCAAAATGGAGCCATCCAAGGATTGATCCCTGAGGGATTCCAGTTGTGACTGGCCTCTTTGTAGAGGTAGACTCCCCAATCCTATCTTCCTGGGTCCTGTCTGTGAGCCAGTTGGCAATCCACTGGGTGACATATGGGTTTCTACCTAACCTCTTGAGTTTGTCAACAATGCCTGAGTGGGATATTGTATCAAATGCCTTGGCCAGGTAAAGGTAGGCAGTGTGAACCATTTTGCCCTCATCCATTGCTTTGGTGACCTTCTCAAAGAAGTCTACCAGGTTGAGTAGGCATGATCTGCCCTTGACTAAACGAAACTGGACTGGGTCCAGTCTGGAGGTTTACTATATCACTGTTGACTATTTCCATGATAATTCTTTCCATGGCTTTACATATAAGACTAGTGAGAGTTATGGGTCTGTAGTTTCCTGGGTCTGTAGATGGCCCACTTTTGTGCAGAGAGATGACTGTTGCTGTTCTCCATTCTTGAGGCATGAAGCCTGTTTGGAGGCTATAGTTAAATAGCAATTCCAGAGCTGCTGATAAGTCATGTTTTATGCTATTTAGAAGGTATCCTGAGATATTGTCTGGGCCCATTGATGCAGTGTTCTTTGCCTAAGAGAGAGCATTAAGGACCTGTTCCCTAGTGATAGCAGGGGGAGTTATACTTGATGGTATTTCCTGAGGGAAGGTTGAGGGGGAGAGAAGGGTAAAGTTGGAGCTGAATTTATCAGCCAGTAGGTTTGCTATATCTTCTGGCTCAGTAAAGGTGGCTCCATTTACAGTGAGCTCTGCACACAATTGTGTATTACCTTTCAGGTTGCAGACATAGCTAAAGGATGCTTTGTGGTTGTCCTTGGCCTGGGAGGCCAAATTCACCTTAAATTTGGCTTTGGTAGACTTTATTTGTCCTCTGAGATGTTTGTTTAGTTTGACGAGAGTGCTTTTATCATGCTGTGTATGTCACCTTGTAATTTTTGCCATTATTTTCTTCCTTCTGTTATGCACTCTGTCGATTTTGTGATTCCATCAGAGTGGCTTGTTTTTTGAGTTAGTTCTGTACTTCTTCCTGGTTGGTAAAGCTGCCTTTATGCAGCTATTAGCATGCTTATACAGCATTTCTGTGAACAGTTCTGCATAGGCAGCAGTGCTCTCAGATTTTATGGGGGCTTGAAATTTTGACAGGTTATCACTTAATAGCAGGAGGTTAGCCTTAGAGTAGTTCCTGAATATTTCAGGATTAGCTGGGGGTCCAGGTTTTATTTTTTACTTCAAAGGAGACCATTTTGTGGTCTGACCTTACTAGGGAAGACGTTACATTAGTGGTTGTGCAGCACTCTTCCATATTAGTGAGGACCAGATCCTTTTATGTGGCACACCTCATTACTAAGGGCTTTTCATCCAGAAAAAAGGAGGTCATTGTCCCACTGTACTCATCCCTCATTAGACCCATTATAGAATACAACGCCCCATTTAGTATGTACCTCTCAAGACATCTGCAACAACTGGAAAGGCTGCAAAAATACCTCACTAAAAGAATCACAGGCCTAAAGCAGATGCCCTATGCTGACCGCCTTAAAAAACTCCAAGCTATACTCTGTTGCATATCGTCTACTCAGAGGCGATCGCTGCTTAACATACAAGGCCATGTCAAACCCAGAGCTGTTGGACATGCTACACTTAAAGAAATCCCAATCCTTCAGAGCCACATGCTCCAGGGATCTAAACCTTGTCATCACAATAAACAAAACATGCTGGAGGGATAGGTTCCTGACCCACAGACTCCCCAGACTCTGGAATAGACTGCCCATACATGTCAAGCAGAGCACCTCCTTGGCCCTCTTCAAAAGGAACTTTGACAATTGGATGGGAGAAAGGAAATTCACCCCGAGGATCATGTCAGTCGCCCTGCTAGACAAGGGTCCAGGGAAGTAAATAGTGTGGGAAGAAATAGCCAGGGAATTGTTATGGCTAGACTTGTATAGGCCCTAGGGCCGATAGCCTAGTACCAACCTATGAACCTATGAAGATCCAGTATGGCTGCACCCCTAGTTAGGGTATTGACTATCTGGTTCAGGGAGTTTGTGTTTACAAAATCCAGGAATCTCTGTGCCTGCACAATTGGTGTTGTATAGGATTCCCAGTTAATAGAGGGGAAATTAAAGTCACCCATGAATATAGTATTAGGTTTGATGGTTAGTGTTTCTAATAAGTTTAAATATATGGTATGGGTGTTCATATTTAGAAAACAGTGAATGAGTAATTCATTGGTCTGGGTTTGTCTGAGTATCTAACAAAATTGAGAGCTGTTATTGTTTTTGTTAGGAATTTCTACAGTCTCTCAAGTTATTTGATGTATTTCAATAGGCTCATGTCAAAGGAGACATTGTATTCAGTGATAGGGTAGATGAGAGATGAGTAAATCTCTGGTTTTGGGAGAGATGCCCTTAATTATTGGCTGGACAAGAGAGAAAGATTTTTTAGAAGCAGTGGAGATGTGAGGGCCAAAGAATGGAAGGTCATCTACAAAGGTACCTGGATCTCTGAAAAATGGCATAACATCATGAATAATTATTTGTTTTATGAAACTGAACTATATTACATTTTTTTGCATTTGGTGTGAGGTAATTTTTCTTGCATCGGTTATTTACTTGGTCCAGCCCCTAACTGGAATATTTGCAAGTCAGTGGGTGACTGATCAACAACCTCTAGCTTATAATTGTCACCAATTTTTGTTAACCATTACTTAACCTCGTGTATATTAATCCTGTAAACTTGTGCTGACAGTGTCATTTCTGAATATTGTACAATGTGATAATGCCTTTCTTTTTGTACTTTTCATTGTTTCTTTGTTTTTCTGTGTTTAATTTCCCAGGCAGAACATGAAATTGGCCTTGTTGAATCCATGCTTTACCCAGTCAACAAATTTATTTAAATAAACAAGTAGGTAACTAAGTAGTTTCACAAGTTTGTTTATGGCTTGGATAGAGTATAGTATCAATAGCCTTATCCAAAGTCTAGGTATGTACTATGCAGTATTCCCTTCATATCCCAATCTACTTCTTCAGTTACCATTTAAATACATTTATCAGGTTAATAAGGCCAGAACTACCCTTGTTGAAGCCAAATTGATGAGATCCAGGGTTATAATATTATCAATGTCTAAATTAATGAGGTCAGATATGATATGTTCCATGGCTTTATAAATAAGGTTGATCAGGCTAATTATAGATGCTGCAATCTGTTGTTGCCCCCCCCCCCTTGTTTAGGAGCATAACAGTTGCTATCATGTAAGCTTCTCGGACTTAACCCCTTGCCAGTCTCATGTTGAAGAAGTTTGATAGAAGTTCCAATAAGCCATACTTGAAAATAATAATCAAAACTGCCAGGTATATTATCTGTGCCTGTGGAAGAGGCATTCCTTGTTTTTCATGGGACTGTAAGGAAATGTTCTATGGTCATTTTAGGGAGGCCAGGAACTGTGGGTTTCTGGGAGTACTATGGTTTGTGGGTGTGGTGAAGTTGAAGTTAAATATGTTGGGAAGGATCTTGATAATTTGTTTGGGCTCTGTACAGATTATGTCATTTGGATCAATTCTGAGCATTGATAGGCATTGTTTCTTAACTTCCTAACATAGATAAAGAAGGATTTATGATTGATTTTAGTGTTTATGACTATTCCGAGTTCATATTCAGCTTTCCTTTTTTTCTGATTTCAGCTATACGTTCTTAACTTGTATGAATCATCTCTTACGGTGGTTGAAATGTATCTTTCTATATGTGTTCAGTATTTAATTTTGTTGGAAAATATATTATATGAGTGTTCCACCATCCCACTATAAAGGTTCATTTTTGAATTTCCCAGAATATTTGGTATAAGTGGGGACTGCCTTATCAATGCAGCTTTCAAGGCGAGACTTAAGTCAGTTTTAAAGGCAGAAGCTTTAGGTACATGATCCAGCTGGGAAAGATGACTGATGAATTTTTCTAAGTTGCTAAACAGTTGCAAGAAGTTTGTCTTTAAATAGGCCTTGATCATGTAAGCATTAGTTTGAAGGGAACTGCCAAGCTTGTATAAGATCATTGATTTGTCTTTAGATTTAACAAGAGATGAAGAAAAACATGAAGTTATACAAGAAGGGACAATATTAGTGAGGACAATATCCAGGATATTATTGTCTCTTGTTGGGTATTGACTATCTTTTCTAGGAGGTTAATGTTCATTCCCATAGACCAGGAAGCGACTGACATGCTTACCATTTCAAGTGTACATAATAGTTTATCACAATGTAATTGTATTTGTCCAAGATAAATGTTTGGGTTGAATGTTTGTTAGGGCATTTAGATAGTTATCATATCAGTGGAGCATACTGAGGGAGCCCACAGCTAGATATAAAGTGGTAATTAACTTTGTTAATGGTAAAAATAATTTAAAATTGGGGGTCAAAAGGAATGTGCCAGGATGAGTGGGTGACTCTGACAGACTGACATTCTTCCTCAATAAGTCTGAAGGCCTGACTGGCACTGAACCCAACAACAAAGAGTGTTTTCATTGGATCGGAGCCATGTCTTTGTAACAACACAAAAAAGCATCCACTCAAGTTGTAAAAGGGCCTCGAGGTTTGGTATCTTTTTCCTTGAGACATCTGGCATTGACCAGAGTTAACTTAATGTAGTTTGAATCTGGATGCATTAGTTTGTAATGTTCAACAGATGGACTCTTCCAAAAGCACTATTAGAGCAGGAAATTATTTTTCCAGTATGCAAAAGTAGTGGCAGGAAAGGTATAGAACATCCATCGCAAAGCATGATTATCTGTCAGATTGCCAGCATAAATATCAAAAATCTGGCCTACTAGGACCACATTAGCTCAGCTGTGAAACCATTTCATTACAGCTTGGAGTTCCCTATATATGATTAAGACCTTACTAACTCCTGAGGCATAATTACCTTAAGCAAGAGCTTTGTTCTTTATTGTTGCATGGAACATCATTAATATCCAATACTGGTCATTTTTTATAAAAGCTGAAATGAGATCCTACCATATTATCTATTCTACTGCAATAATGAAAATATTCACACTCTGCTTTTGCATGCTTATCTCTGTTAATGGATGAGCTATGAAAATTGTCTTAAATATTCTCAAGTTGTTTTACACCCATACCACTCTATAGCCTATACTGCCCAGACCTTGTATATTTATAGCTCTTCCACCGATGCAGAAGACAGATTACCTCAACGTTTACTAATTGCATCCAGGTTCCAAATGTCTCACCAAACATTGGAACCAGCCACTATCTTCCTGTGCTCTGAAATAATCTTCCAGGTGATATTTGTGTACTCCAAAGGAGTTACTGATTTCTCTTTAGCCCTTTAGAGATACTTACTCCACCTTCTAATTGTTACAGCTGTTGCAACACCTAAGCAGTCCCTCTGCTCTTTGTAGCCACCTAGTCATTAAACCCCTTTGATCCTATAACCTTTGAACTATTATCCCGTTTCACCATTAACTGCTCCCATTATTCTTTTCTCTAACAATGTTGCAATCTCAATCTCTCTCTCTCGCTCTTTTGACTGAATTAGTGACCACAAATTACTTAAAACACATTAAGAAATTATTCAGAGATTTATTTTGTAAAGCGAATAAAACAAGAATGACATGCATGGTAGTGACTCTCTACAAGGAAAAAGGAGGTTTGGGGGTGCCAGGCATAGGTGAATATCTCAAGGCTGGTCAGATAACAACTATGCTTAGATTAATGGATGTGACTTATCAAGCCAAATGGAAAAGTATTGTCTGGAAAGAGATGGAGCCACTTTGAAGGGGGGAGATCACATTACCAATTCTGAGAGGATTTGAGAGAGGGGTCAGATATGTATTTCAAGAGGAGGAATTTAAAACATGGAAGTAAATACTGTTGCCAGTAGGAGGGACAAAAAATGACTGGTAGGAAATCACTTCTATGGAGACTGAAGAGGAGAGGAACAGAGGTGAGATATGGGGTACAGATTTGTAGTGATGGGCGCAGTAATAAAGATGCAATGGGAATATCAAAGCCTAGTAGTTAGATGGGAAAGAATGAAAAGAGTAAGATCAGGAATAACCAAAAGATACAAAATACTAAAAGAGATAAGTCAATGAAGCTAAGAGAGTGGAACGAATAAAAAATGTGATCGCTAAGGCATTGGTGCCATTAATATTGAAGGAAGGGAAAATTACAAAGAACATGAGAGAAAAATGGGAAAAGGGGTTAAAAGAAAGAAATAGATGAGGAGTGGGGAGAAATCATTAGAATACCAAGAAATTTGGCAAAAGTGAGGAGATTTTGGCTTTTTGCATGGCAATGCCTGACCAATGTTTTTATACCCCAGTGAGGATGAAGAAAATGTTCCTAAACATCAGATATGATTGTTAGAGATGTAGTTGAGGCGGGATAGGGACCTGGGAAAATATTTTTGGGAATGCCCCATGTTGATGCCAGTAGAATTGGAGAGATTAATAAAAAAAACATAAAATATTTGACAGCAATAATAATGAGAACAGGAAAGAAAACAATAACAAAGAAATGGGAGCAGCAATTGCCACCAAGAGGGAAGGAGGCTGAAGCAATGGTAACATATCTGTCAAATGCAGTTAGACATAATGGAAGGTAAAGACAGGCTTGGCCCTAGCAGAAAGTGCAATAAGTGTATCAATAGAACAGAATCATAAGTAGGATGACTTCAAATATTCTGAGTGTATATAATAATGAAAATTTGTGGGAAATGACTATTGCACTAGAGGGATGAAAGAAACCAAGAACTGAGTGGGGAGACCGTAGATTTGAAAAAACATTACCTTTATTTAAGGTACACTGATTAGTGTGATTGGTTTGATCTATGAAGTTGAAAACTGTGTTAAAGGAATGTGAGGTTATATGACAATTAGGAACAAAAGTATAGTACTGCCATCAAGCATGAGGATTGCCTAAGAGCCTAAGAGTTTTACCACAGTTGCTGGAAAAAAATAGTTGGTAATATGTTGTATTTTTTTCTCCCCAGGCCTCTACTAAAATGGGGGTCTTTGACTAAACCCAGTCAGACAAAAATCCTGGTAAACAAAAACAAAATAAAATAAATAAATAAATACAATAAAATGCTTGTAGTTTCTCTTGTTCTGTATGTTTTCAATGATTTATTAAGTAATAAATGAGACTTTCTCAAAATGACTGAAAACTTATTTGACTGAATCACAATTGACTGAAAATATTCTACACAACAAATATACCATGTAAAGTTTTTGTGCTGGGGCAAGCAGTTCTGCAGCCCTACACCATTACTTACATATGCTAACTTCGCAGTCATATAACTGTGGAGAAAAGAAAAAAAATCACCACACACAATAAATCAGTTCTGAATCACAAACATTTACACATCTGAATGCTCATGATTTTTTAATTTTTAAAGTCTTTACTGCTGCACTCAGGCAAGGACATACCAGTGTTCCAGATACACAGCTTCTGAATGCCCATGACATTTTTACATGTTTAAGTCTTTACTGGTATACTCAGTCAATGAAGCCAAACCCCACTTTACTGGCCAGATTGTACCAATAAAGATTTAAATTAATAAAACGTCATGAGCATTCAGAAGACATGTAATTGAAATATTGGTATATCATTAAGGGTTAATTTGCATATATCCATTGGGCCACCAATGCATGAGGTTTAAAGTATTAGACAGCAAAGACTCTAGCTTGACTTGGTTTTTCTTGGAGTTTTTATTTAATGATTTGTCTGACCTTTTTACCTATACATTATATATCTCTATATCCATCCATCCATCCTCAACCCCTTTTTCCATTTTGCACATGAAGTCGGGTGTCATTTCAACAATGACAATCATCTTGAGCCAAGGTTTACACTGCCGGGTAGCTAGCCCTGCAGTGGTATTTCATCCATACCACTCACTTACACGCATTCACACATACGGCCACTTTAGAGTGTTAAATCCACCTACTGCATGTTTTTGGAATGAGGGAGGAAACCAGAACACCCGGAGGAAACCCAAGCGACCACAGGGAGGACATGCAGACACAGAAGGCATCCCAGCCAAGAATCAAATCGGAGAACCTCTTGGTGTAAGGTGACAATGCTAACCGGTGCATCACCACGGCCACCCAATACACACACACACACACACACACACACACACACACACACACACACACACACACACACACACACACACACACACACACACACACACACACACACACATATATATATATATATATATATATATATATATATATATATATATATATACACACACGTACATATATGCAAATCTTCTATCTTGTATGCATATTAGAATAAAACACTATCTGCTATGTAGCTTTTAGCAGAGCTTTTACCTCTGGGTTCCTCAGTAAATGACATAAATGATAGTATGTTATAGTGACCACAAATTAAGCACATAATGTTTTTCCCCATTTTTAAATAAATGTGATTAAAAAAGCAATAAAAGTAGGTGCCAAAATGGCAGCAGTACAAATGGTGTTCAGCACAAAAAAAGGGATATAAACAAGAATTTGTTTCATTTACTGATCAGGACATGTACTAGCTGTAAGTGGCACTTTCCATGGGTGACCCAGGAGCAGTGACTAAATGACTTATTTAGAGTCACACAACATGCAAATAGATAATGAAGGAATCAAATCCAGGACTAGAGAACAGAACAAGGAGGCTTACTATTAACCTGATTTGAAGGGATATTTCAAAGCTACACAGTTAAGGCTCTTATATATAACACAGGAGGAAAGCTACAATTCAGAGTGGAAAGGGTGATGATGAAGCAGGGTGATAATTCAAGAAATAAGGAAAGAATTGGATTTTTGATGCAGATCCCTAAGGAGAATGACAACAGTCATACAGAATATTATATTCATAAGGTAGCAGAAGATATACTAAGAACTAAGCCACCAGGGGAATTCAGAAAGGAGATTCTGCCAGTAGGGATAACTGTAATTAGGGGTATAGAAAATAGACAAGAGGGGGCTGGAATTTGCTGGAGGAAGGTGGCAAAGCAACAATGGTATTGGGAAGAAATAATTATTGAAAGAAAGCTAATAAAATGGGAAGAGGCCAAGAAGACATTTGGAATGCATGCCTTCCCTGTCAGGGACTGATATCAGAATAGGGACAAAATGAAAGGGAAAGGGGAATCCTTAATAAAATACCTGTACTGGGCTAGTTTTAATTGAATCTAGAACAGAAGCTGCTATTAAAAAGGGATAATTAATAGGTCATATAAAATATTGCATTATAACTATAAGAATCAATTAGAAGAGGTCAGTCAGAAAAGATTGGAAAAAAATCAGATATGCAATTCATGAAGAAACAATGGGAGGATATATGTATGGCTCTCAAATAGGCAACAAAGCCTGGAAGATTTAAGGTTTTTGCCTGGAGGTGTTTGCATAGATACTTTTATACCCCAAGCAAGGTAGATGACAAATGTTGAAGGTATGATGATGAAGAAAGAGATAACTGGGAACATATGTTTTGAGTGTGTAATGACTTGTCAGACTTTAAAAATTCCCTGCAGAATACTCAGTCAGGAATACTTGGTGCGCAAATGAGTGTAACTACAGGATCTGAATTGCCTAGGCACATAAAGCCTTGTTAAGTTTAATTCTGGTGGCTGCCAAAAAACAGTTACTAGAAAATGGAAATCAAAATCTAAGCCAACTATATTTGAAATAGTGAATATTGTAACAGAGATAACAGAAGAGGAAGTGGGATCTTTAGAAAAGTGTAGAAGTAAATTGTGGGAGCAATACATCCAGAAAAAATGTTTTGGAGATAGAATGAGGTTTAAGAGAACTGAATAATTTATGTAATGCTGCTTAGATTATACATTACATATTATATATCCTATAATGTTTGCAAATGAAAACTTGTTAATAAGGTTTGATTTCTTGTATATAAATGTAAGCTTGCCTGTGTCACAAGTGATAATTCAATAAAGATATTTAAAAAATCCAAGACTAGAGGATAAAGGTTGTCAGCAACTCGAAGTACTTTATTAGCTTCATTTTATATACCTTTTAGTTTTACTCTTACAAAGCAGTTAAGGCATAAAAGTGCATATTTTGTTTTGCAATGCGTTTTCAGTCTCAAAATATATGTTGTTCAATTTTGTTTTCACATTTGATTACGTGACTTACATAGCAGCTGACTGTAATAATTTATTATATAAAAATGGTGTGACTTCTCTTTACACATACTCATGAATTTGTCATAGACTAGTTACTATACAGTCAGTCATCCTATGTCTGTTATACAGGCATTTTATTTGTGACACACCTTTATCAGGGTTTAGTACTTGGTGGATCAATGAAACTATAATTATGCTGACAGCAAAAGGATATATAATGTTGCTAAATTTGATTAATTTGAAGGTTATGCTATCCAGAAAGTCATGTTAATGTACAACACACCACATCGTCCCCTACTCTTTGGTCAGTTAATTTTATCTCTATTACTTTGGCTTGAAAAACTAATGAACACTTTAAAAATCTGCTGATATACTCCACAACATTTTACATGAAGCAAGATTTTTTTAAAATGCATTTAAGATATTCCCATAAGCTACCTGTTAACCCGTTATTTTCATTGATGTTAAGTTGTCAATCTCGCCTTCATTCTTGCTGGATGGGTTCGGAGCCGATCCTTGGCTCCGACTCGGCACTTGCTAAGCTCGAGAGTCACTTTTACCAGCTCGAGGCAGCCCCATATCTCATGATGCAAGGCGGTATATACCCAGATCTCTTTTGCCGCTTCGCTGATGAGGTACTCCTTTTGCCAGCTCGTGGTAAGTAATACTTTTTACTGTTGTCTCCCCAATCCTAAATTTTCTTAATTATTTCAGTATAATTGTCATTTGTACGTAGTTGTAGGGTCTCCCAGCCTTTTACCCGTTTCCCTACTCGTGTTTATTTAGTCAGGCCTTCTTCCCTACCCATCCCTTCCTGTCAGGGTGTGTGTGTGGGTTTATATATATTCCCCTTTATATTAAAATTTAAAATTAAAATTTAATTTTTTGACTGGACTGTGTGAGTCTTCGTGTTTGTGTACTCATTATGTCAAAAGAACAGAGGGTCTCAGGCTTCAAGAAGTGTGACTTGTGCTGTCAGAAGATGTCTCTGACAGACGGTCACACTTCTTGTATCTACTGCCTGGGACCTCTCCACCTGCAGGACTCCTGTGCTATCTGTCACTCTTTCAGCCAGAGAGTCCTGCAGGAAAGGAGAAACAAATTAATATTGAGAGGGCTTCTTAAACCGGAGGGCTCCCCGGCCAAATCGGCTCCGGGCAAACCCTCTAAGACCACCAAGGCCCAGGCTTCTGTTTCTAAGCCTTCGGCCTTGGCCCCTACTCCTTTGGAGTCGAGATCGGCTCCGGCTGGAGCCGATCCTAATTTGGCTAAATCTTCGGCACCGATGGCTATCGGTGCCGACACTTTGACTGTCACATTGGTGTCGGCTCCGACCACCATGTGGCTAAGGCTTCGGTATCGGCGCTGACCGGCTCCGATACCATTATTTCTTTGCCTGTATCGGCTCCGGCTGGAGCCGATACATCCTTGACTACACTCGGAGCCGAAAAGTTGTCGGCTCCGTCTGGAGCCGAGGTTTCGTCGGCTCCGATGGTTCCTTCGAGGAAGAGGTCCAGGTCTCCCTCTTTGGAACCGATACTGTCAGCTCCGACCTCTCCTCTTCTTTTGGAGCAGAGTCATCGGAGCCGATCATCTAGGTCCTCCAGGCTGTCAGACCACAATTTGGAGAGAGTGGTAAGCAGATTGTTAAAATCACAGGCACTAGCCCAAATGCTACATAGTCCGTCTCAACAGACGACTACTAGTCCACACCCTCTTCAAGTTCCTCCTTCGACTCTCCTCCAGAGCTCGGAGCCGGAGTCTATGGGATTAGTCACTGCTACGGCTGTGGGGCAGATACCACCCCTTTCTGCTCCCTCAGCTTCTACTCTTATCTCCTCCTCGAGACCTTCATTGGAGGGATCTGGTGGTCGGGCTTCCCTGGTCTGCTCCGAGGGGGTGAGTGGCATCGGACCCTTGTCCGACCCTGCTCTTCCCCTCGGGGCTTCGGCCTTGGTGAGCTCGGCCCCGACATCTGCCTCGGAGCCTTCCCTCTCAGTGGACCCGGGAGCCCCTGTTTCTTCGGAGCGGGGTATCTCGGATCTCCCTGGCAGGGGAGCCTTTGAGGTGATGAGGAGTGTGCTGGCCCCTGGGCTCAGTCAGCAGTCTATCCCCTTAGCTCCTCCCTCTATGGTGCCTGTAGATGTCTCTTCCCACTCTCTTGCTCCTGGACCGAGAGATCCGCCGCCTCAGGTTTCCCCACTGGGAAGAACCCCCTTTTCCGAGGATTCTCCTGATCCTTCAGGAGATCCTCCACATAAGAGGACCTGTAAGAGGAAGCACCTAGACTCCCCTGAGTCTACAACTTCAGATACCGACTTAGATGAGTCAGAGGGGTCCCCAAGATCCCCCTCTGAGGATGTCTCTTTTTCAGACATCCTAGAACTCCTAAAACAGAGGGGAAACTGGCCCTCCATAAACCCCTCCGAGGATGAGTCAGTATACCTAGAGGCGTTCGGATCTCGACCCTCCACCTCCTGGGTGTCTCCGCCTTTTGACCCCCTCATGGAGGTAATAGCTCAGAAGGTGTGGGCAGCTCCTGATTCCGTAGAACCAGTTCCCAGGAGGCCTTCTAAATTTATTACAGCCCCTTCCAAAAAGCAATTCCTTACAAAAGGTGTCCCTGTTGATGCCATGGTGGTGGCGGCCGCCACTAAGAAGGAACTTGCAGATCCTTCCGTACCAGTTCATCCTCCTAACAAAGATTCTAGGACCATGGACAGGTATGGTAAGCGGATGTTTTCCTCAGCGACCTTTGCTATGCGTTCGCTGAATTACTTATGTCACTTCACCAGACTTCAAAGGGACATCCTTAAAGAATTAGGTGAAGTAGTACAGGATCCTACAGCTCCAGGGGCTCAGGATAAGATTGCTTCTCAGCTAGGAATCCTTAACTCCATAGCCAACTCCTCCATGCGGCTGATTTCGTATGCAGCAGATGGAGCGAGTAGAGCTGCAGGGACAGGAGTGGCTCTTAGGCGTCAATCCTGGATGCGGCTCTGTAATTTTGCAGATCCCTTTAAGGCATCCTTCACAAACTCTCCCTTCGATGGAGCAACTTTGTTTGGTCCTCAGGTGAAGGATACGTTGACCAGGTGTGAGCAAGACGGCAAGACTCTCTCTGCTGTAGGGGTCCATTTTTCCACCCCTTCTAGGCCTTACCCTAAAGGACAGAAGGGCGGAAAGATGTGGTTCCGTAAATCTCAGGGAGTCACGCCGGATACACGTGGTCAGTTTACCCCTAGAGGCAGAGGGGGTAATAATAACAGATGCCGCCCTAGGGGCAGAGGGAGTCCACAAAACCAGGGAAGCAGAGAGCTTCTCTCTGACAAGCCCTTCCAGCATCCCTGAGGTGTTGCCCGACTGTCCATCCTTGGAGGCAGTCGGGGGAAGATTATCGCTGTACCCAGAAGCCTGGCTTTCCCTTTCACAAGACAAATGGGTACAGTCGATCATATCCGAGGGTTACAAGATTCCTTTCGAGGAAAGTCCCTTCACTCACAAAAATTCCCTTCCAGATGTTCCACCCGGTCTAAGGGAAATTGCAAAATTAGAAGTATCAAAGCTTCTACAAAAAAGGGCCATCCAACTAGTTCCAACAGACCATTCAGAGCCCGGAATCTACTCAAGGTTCTTTTTGGTTCCCAAAAAGACGGGAGATTGGAGACCAATATTGGACCTCAGCAGACTCAACAAGTCTGTGAAAAAGACAAGATTTCGGATGGTCACACTTCAATCGATTTTGCCCTTTCTGGGCAAAGACAACTGGATGTGCTCAATAGACCTTCAGGATGCGTACTATCACATAAAAATCCACAGATGCTCCAGAAGGTTTCTCCGCTTTTGGCTGGGGTCCAGTCATTACCAATTCAGAGCCCTGCCCTTTGGTCTCACTACAGCCCCCAGAGTGTTCACCAAATGTATGGCAGTGGTCACGGCTCACCTGAGACGTCAAGGATTCCAGGTGTTTCCGTATCTCGACGACTGGCTCCTCTCAGCCACCACCAGGCATCAACTTCTCCAAGCCAGAGATTATACCCTAAATCTCTGCACTCATTTAGGAATTTCTATCAACTACGAAAAATCCTCCTTATTGCCCTGCCAATCTATTACTTTTATAGGTGCAAATTTAGACACTGTCCGGATGTCAGCAAACCTCACAAGCAACAGAATCCTAGACATCCAAAACCATGTGCGGATCATCCTTGCCAGCAAAAAGGTGCAAGCCAGACTAGTCCTAAAGGTATTGGGCCTCATGGCAGCTGCCATTACTCTTCTCCCTTTGGCCCGCTTTTACATGCGTCTCCTTCAATGGATGTTGTTCACCCAATGGTCCTACCAACAACTCCCCATGCGTCATCAAATTCTGGTGACACAAACTTGCAAAAACCATCTATCCTGGTGGATTTCTTCTCCCCAGGTTCATCAGGGCAGACCCTTTGTTTCCCCAGCCCCGGTAGCCACAGTCACTACAGACGCCTCCCTGATCGGGTGGGGGGGGTCATTATCAGGGCAGGATGGTTCATGGGACGTGGCAACCGTTTGAATACCACCTGCACATAAATGTCCTAGAGATGAGAGCAGTGCTTTTAACGTTGCAAGCCCTCAACGACTTTCTTCCCTTGGGAACAGTTGCAGTTCACACGGACAATATGTCCGTAGTGTGGTATATCAACAAACAGGGCGGAACCAAGTCCTACTCCTTGTGTCGAGAAGCTCTCAGACTTTGGCAATGGGCAATCTCCTCTCATCTGTTTCTGGCAGCAACGCATATCCCTGGGAAAACCAACATTTTAGCGGACAGATTGAGCAGAGCTATTCTCATGCCTCACGAGTGGTCTCTCAAACAATCTATAGTGGAGGAGATTTTTCAAGAATGGGGCCACCCATGTTGTGATCTTTTTGCTACTCCCCAAAACAGCAAATGCCCGGACTTCTTCTCTCTCTTCCCACTTCCAGGCCATCCCCCCAGAGATGCTCTTACCCAAGATTGGCCCCAGGGACTTCTTTATGCCTTTCCTCCCTTTCCTTTGATACCACAGGTACTCCAGAAAGCTACCGTTTTGAGAGCCAAAATGATTCTCATTGCCCCATATTGGCCTCGACAAATTTGGTTTCCGTTCCTCCATCGTCACCTCTTGGTGCAGCCGTGGCATCTGGACCCAGTGCCAGATCTTCTGATCCACCAATCGGGTCAGCTGCATCGGTCCATTCCTTCTCTCAACCTCACAGCTTGGTTGCTCCACTTCCTTCCTTAGCCAGGCTTCCTATGATCTCTAACCCTGTTAGGGATATCATAGTGGCTTCTCTTAAATCCTCTACTAGAAGGATTTACACTAGCAAGTGGAAACGTTTCTCCCTTTGAGTGAAATCAAGGAATATAGATCCTTTTACTGCCCCTGTTCATACAGTTTTGGATTTTTTAGCGGAAATCCTTAAATCGGGTTCTTCAGCTTCCACTGTCAAAGTTCAGTTAGCTGCGATCTCGAACTTTCATGTCGGTTTTGCAGACCATAACATTATGTCCCACAGGCTTTGTAAAGCTTTTCTAAGAGGAGTTTTTCTCCTTAATCCTCCTGTCAGGAGTCCTCCTCCTCAATGGGACCTAAATCTAGTGCTGACATCCTTAATTCTTCCTCCCTTTGAGCCAGCTGTTTCATGTTCTCTAAAGTTTCTTTCTTGGAAGACACTCTTCCTTGTTGCTATTACCTTGGCTAGGAGAGTGTCAGAACTGCATGCCCTTTCTGTTCGTCCCCCATACTTGGTCTTCCACAAGGACAGAGTATCCTTGAGAACTAATCCTTCCTTTTTGCCCAAGGTTGCTTCAAAAACAAATTTAAACCAATCTATTGATCTCCCTGTATTTTTCCCCAATTACTCCAACAGATCGGAACAAAAATTACATTATCTTGATGTTCACCGCCAACTCAGATATTATTTGGACAGAACAAAACAATTCAGAAAGTCTGATCAACTCTTTCTTTCTTATTCTGAGAATAAGAAAGGCCTTCCTGTTTCCAAAGTGACCTTGTCTAGATGTCTTTCTTCCACCATTTCCGAAATCTATCAACTTAGGGGCAAACAGCTGTGCTCAAAACCAAAGGCACATTCCACCAGAAGCTTAGCCACTTCCACAGCTTTTCAGGCTAGACTTCCCTTAGATACTATTTGTGCAGCAGCCACTTGGGCCACTCCTCATACTTTTGTTTCTCATTACAAATTGGATTTGGCCTCCAGGGATAGAGCCAGTTTTGGTTCTACGGTTCTCAAGAGTCTGTTCCATTGAGCCACCCAGGATAGAGGTGCTAGGGACGTGGTCCCGTCCAGCAAGAATGAAGGCGAGATTGACAACTTAACATTTAGAAGTTATGCACCTACCATAACGTTCCATGTTAGTTGTCTCCTCTCGCCTTCTTTCTTGCGACCCTCCCTTCTGCCCCCTTGCCTGGACAGACTTTGATCTCCCTTGTCAGGAAGATTGCTTCTTTGGGTACCAGTTAGTTATCTGGGTTCCCATTATAGCCCTTTTGTTTAGGCTAATTGCTCTTCTTTCCTTAGTGGAAAGTTTTTTGTGCTAGGTGTTTTCCCTATAAGTACCAAACGAGATCTGGGTATATACCGCCTTGCATCATGGGATATGGGGCTGCCTCGAGCTGGTAAAAGTGACTCTCGAGCTTAGCAAGTGCCGAGTCGGAGCCGAGGATCGGCTCCGAACCCATCCAGCAAGAAAGAAGGCAAGAGAAGACAACTAACATGGAACGTTATGGTAGGTACATAACTTCTAATTATCCTTCATTCCCCTGACCCTAGTTTCTTAATATCATTTCATTGCCCAGGGTTTCAGGCCTGTAAAAGTATACACATATTAATCCAGGTGTTCTGAACCTTGAAGAGAAGGTTGATCATAATTTCACTAACACATGACATTTTCATATATAATCAAGAATTAGTGAATTTGTAGTGCATTTCAATGAAGCACAAAGGTATAGCAAACAAAATTGTAAGATTCACAGCAAGTGAGTTCTCCTCAGTAAGTAGAATGTCTGTCTTGCCTTTCCAGAGGTCACAGATAGAGTAACCTGCAGGTCAGTTTGTAACTCCAAACCACCTCATTGGCAGACAGGCAAAAGGGAGCAAGAGAGATGATTCAGAAACCATGCAGAAAAGTTGAATGGTATGGATTTCTTAGTGAAGAGTAAAGAAATGTGACAAAACTTGAGACTGAAAAAATAAGTAAGACTTGATCTGAATGGAATTTCCAGATAAGATGTAAAGCAGGCAACTGATAAATGCAGTCTCAAGTTAGGAATTATTGAGTGGGATAGAGATTATGAATGTACAGAAAGTGACATTTAAGTGGACAGTATAAAGGAGATACGGGATATAACGAGGGGGAATCAATATCTCAGAAGGCAGTACAAAAGATTGACAGCTGTGGGATTTAGAGCAAGCCACACGGTGCTGCAAACTGATATTCACCAACCTTTTCTGCTCCTGTTTTATGTTCTTAGATGCAATATGCACATATATATATAATTTGGTATGTGTGTTTTTAAGAACCTTCAATTATTTTGAAACACTGTTGTGGATCCTAAGCCAGTACATACTTTAGGTGTATTCATTCTAACTTCACTTCTGTAATCAGGTGTGATTGTTTTGTTAATCTGTTCACTCCCTGTAAACAGCACCAGTATATTTTGTCTTTTTCTTTCTTTAATGTATACAAAGTATTGGTTTGATACAGATTATTAAACAAAATGCTTCCAGTGTTATACTGCACAGCTCATTTTAGGCAAGAATAAAATGATAATACAAGAAGTAAACATTATACGGAAGGATTCACTGTTTACTTTCTCAATGTTAAGTGTCACATTTAATTGTTTTTCTGGTCAGCTGATTAGCTATGTACATCATAAAGTTAATTTTATGCTTATACAGGTATCTCTTCAAAGCTTCATCTTCTATAAAAGCCATGATTGAAAGTTGCAAGTGTTTTTGGATTTCTTTGCTGTAGGAAATATCCATTCTAAATAAATTACCTCTTGGATATTCTGATCCACTTCATAAGAAATATGCATGGATTATGGGTACTGGCATTATAAGTTACAACAGTGGTGTTCATACCTGGTCAGTAGACTTTTTGACCTCACTCATGGCAGTGCCACTTGTGAAGGTCAAGAAATCATTACCTGTTCATGCATCTTGCAGTATCATATCACTTACACGTGCCTTTCACCACTAATGATTCATGGATGCAGTCATTCATTAGAACATATAAATATATTACTCTCTTGGAAATGGACATGATCATTAATATACATTCACACACAGACACACACACACGCACAGAAACACACACACACACACACACACACACACACACACACACACACACACACACACACACACACACACACACACCATACTATATATTACTTTTTTCTTCTGAAAATATTCCACAAAAATGTAGAAATGTTGCATATAAATATACAAATTCAAACTTATTCAGTACTGTTAATGCATTTTTATTTCTCTTAAAAGACTCACAGATAGCAACATGCACTCTTCCAAGGGATGCTGCAGAAGAAGTTATAATATTATCTCTCAATCCTTACTATATATGCAATAGTTGTTACAGAAAAAAAAGGTTTTGTTATGCTAGATTTATATTTGTGCTTTTTATATAGCAAAATGATATTACTTAAGTAATTCTGTTTAACTGTCCAGTTACCATGCTCTCTTGAAGCACATTTTGTAACAACATATGTGTGTAACTGACAGTCACTGGGGTATATTTACGAGCATCTCTGCATTTTCAATTTATGAAACATAAACTGTGTACCAGGTGTCTTTGCATTCTGTTTGACAGATTGTATTTCATTTAATAGATTTGAGATCAGGTTAAATGACATTTACATATGCATACCTGTGTGCAAACATATGCTCATATGAAGCAGGCATAACCACATTAATATATAACTTACTGCTGGAAAGGAAAGAAAAGCATAAAAAGTCTGTTTTTGAAAGACACGGCTAAATGTTCTGGAGAATGTGCGATGTGCTGCTTCATGTGGTTTCAGTGATCATGTATTCCAGTGCTGGCATTATTCTAGTTTCGTCAGCCTATGTGCAAGACCTGCTGTGTCATTGCTTTCTGTGACAAAACGGTTTCAGCATTCAGAGAATGCTTACACTATACAGCCTGATTATTTAAACATAAGGAATAGCACAACACTTATATTCAGGTTTCTAGTGATCTATAAATAGCTTATTTAATTCCTAGTTGTTGTACTTTTCTTTTATTCATTAGAATTTTGTTGAAATTATTTATTTATTTAGTTATATTTGAAAAAAACAAATGCAATAAGGTGAGTCTAACTTTATTTGTTTTATGTTGTGGCTGCTTTTGCATATTGATAATGTCTGAAAATATATCCAGAGCACAATTATGGGAGAGTTGTAAAGTAACTCTTTAGTAATCCCAGTTTATTTTACATGCTGTGGCAGGGGCCCTTCATAATCCAACAAACACATCTTATTTGCAGGCCTACAGTGTACTGGGCTTGCTCACTGACCACTCACCCAGGTGCATTATCACACAAATACTTTCCTCAAACCTGTACCTAATAGCATATGTAGTCCTGTGGTCACTGATGCAACAAACTTACCACCTGAATCACCTCACCTGACATAGGCAGACTTAGATGATGTGTTTCTAAACTGCTTGCAAAACTGCTTCCTCACTGCATTAATTGCCTTAGATGCATAGTTTGCTTATATACTGACCCAGCATTTTTTTAATTTTGTGACCATCCCTGAAACTTGAGCATTGTTACACACACACACACACACACACACACACACACACACACACACACACACACACACACACACACACACGCACACACACACACACACACACACACACACACACACATACACACACACACACACACACACACACACACACACTAGTAAGAATTGCTTGAGAATGCATAAGGCATGGTTTGGAGTTCTAAACGTCAGCTCAGTTTAGTTTTCACAGTCCTTTCTATGGTACCCATTCAGTGGTTTATATACCCAGAGTCAGTCCCAAGGGCTGCTGGTTCACATACATTGTCAGTATCCTCATTCCCTTTACAGTGGGGCCATACTGTATGCTAGTTAACTACCGCTTCTCATACATACTGGCCTCTGTAAAACGGAGCATGTTTTATGTTTTATTTAACATGTGTTTTAATCTTCATTAATTATAATATGCAACACAGTGGGCAAGAAATAGCTTATTATGTATGACACGTGATTAAACATGAGATGCTTATAATATATGTACATAAATTAGTATGAGTTTAAGGTACGAAATGACAGGAATATTACCTTCCTGTAATACTGTGAGTTTCTGACAGCTGAAATGTGTAGTGTTGTATGTAGTGATTGTTGTGATAAATGGATCATTCTCTTATCATGAGGCAGACACACACATAGTCATGGGATCATGGATAGAGATATTACATGTCATGGGTTAGTTGCCCTAATACTAAAAATACATTTGCTGAATACCTCTAAGGCCATTTCTGTGCTGTATTCTTTTTCATTAGAAATGGTATCATGTGCATATCCAGCCCTTATCCTTCTAATATCTTCCAACCAAGCTCATGGTCACAAACTTAAACTCAGCTTGTTATAAGGCAAGAAGTATTTCACAGCACAATGCTCTTTATCTAGCTCAGATAAATCAATTAATTAATCTTTTTAATTTTTTTCGACAAGGTCATGACATATCTCTGTATGTATAGCTTACTGATCACAGTAATGAGCTGGGTGATTCAGCAGTTTACAGAACTAAGTCTGAATCTTACAGCCTCCATCTGCATCCTTTCTGGCTGTAAGCAACCCACTTAATTGGACCAAATATCCAGGTTAATCCCTATAAAACAGCTATCAATAGCTCTTAACTGATTAGCAAACTATCCTAGGTTAATAAAATAATAAATAAATTAATAGTATGTTCCGGCAACTGTGGTGTCTCCAAGTGTACCCAGAATGAAATGAAGTGACTCTGCCATCAGGAAGGTAATAACTAGAATATTTCATTCATTATTTCTCCTCGGTGCATATGTATGCACTTTAAGAGTCTAATTTTCAGCTTCTGCAACACTGCTGTCATGCACATACACCTGCTGTTACATAGAAATGGACTGTCTTTAACTGCTATTACCCTGCTAGCCAAACCTGTCACCGGCCTCTTGTAGAAAAAGTAAACTTTTCTCAAAGCATAATGAACTTAGCCTATTTCAAAGCATTATGCAGTAGTTTGTTCAAGTCCAAAGCTATATGCAAGGCAATGTGATGGATACTATTTCCAAGTTTATCTTACTGGCAACCTCAAATCAAAAACAAATTCATTGATGTTTCTGTACCTCCAGTCATCTGTATTCAAAATGCTACTGCTAAATTTATAACTCCAAAAAATTCTACCTCACATGATCAATTAAGAATTCAAATAACTGTTAACTAAAATGAGCTTTAGTAAAAAAATAAAAGCAATAATTACTACAGAAAATTCACCTTATAAAACTGCAAAATAAAGTCACTGTGCATCTACTAAAATGGATTTTACCTAGTCAACAATTAAAAAATTATACATTTTTCAGTTTGTTGAACTATAATTATTAACACAAACCTAGATGAAATAATACTGGACTCATATTCACTTTTTTGAATATTATGAAAATAAGGTGAAGGAATTAGTACAAGTCTTTGAACTAATTCTATGTTATTTTCAACTATTTTGAAAAGTTTTCTTTTAAACACTGCACACAATACAGTTTGTTTCTGACAGCTGAAATAAGTGGAGCTACATGTACTTTGTTAAAACGTATGTGAATGTATGTGTGCATGTGTATGTATCTAAATCTAACTCTCTCTCTCTCTCTCTATAGATATATATATATATATATATATATATATAAATAAAATGCGTGTGTCTGTGTGTGTGTGTGTGTGTGTGTGTGTGTGTGTGTGTGTATATATGTATATATATATATATATATATATATATATATATATATATGTTTATACGTGTGTCTGTGTGTACCTGATCTCAAAATAGTTCTTAGATATGAAATACAAGATATTTTCCACATTTATCTTGGGAGTGTAGTGGAAAGGTGATACTGAATTTGGAGCTGTGACATCCCATCTGACCTGCTTGAGCAAACAGAAAATTATCTGTGTTTCCCATATGGCATGCTATCACTTACCAGCCCTTCTTCCCCTGGTCCTGGGGAAGTTACAGCGAGGTCACGCCCAGTATCATCAAAAGTTTTGATTTCAATGCCAAAATTGGTCTCCGGATGTTTTAGCCAGTTCTGTAGTACCATTTTAAAGTCCACACTCTGCCAAATCCCACTAGTACACGAGTTCATTTCCACTTTCAGAGAACGAATGCCTGTTACCCTTGGGCCATCATCACCCACCTTAGGTTTTATGACTCTGAAGATCTGTATGTATATGGTCATTGGTCGCTGAACTGGCCTCAGGTGTATCCAAAGATGAGCTCGGAGAACCTTGTTGTGCTGGATCTTTGAACTGAACTTGAAGTAGCAACATTTAGGCTTTCCCTCCATTGGGATGGCAAAATCCGCTTGAAAATAAAATGGAATGATTTCAAATGTAATCTTGTACAGAGGACTTATAATAATTAATTTCCATAGTAAATTTAACTTTGGGTAATGCTTCCATGCTGCTCATAACAAAAAAAGCATTGTGACATTCTGATTTTTAAATTCCTTAACATGTGCATTTAATTTTATTATTCATAGTATATGAAAAAGGCTATTCAGACCAGTTCACCTAACATTTAACAAATAAACAGATAAATAAACAAATACATTTGACATTTAACTTGAGCAGTGGCCTATTTTATCATACTAAAATTCCACTGAAGCATTTCTCACGTCAGAAATACTGGCCATTGCTTAAAGCAGACTTAGCACTTAAAAACATCTGATGCTTGAATTCTGTGCTCCTGGCATCCTTGCAAAGGAAGCTCAGTGGACTAAGGCAAGAGAAAAGAAAATATTATTTTGTGAAATAGACATAACAAAAGCTCCAGCTGCCCAGCATGCAATAAAAAAGGTATAAAGAGCTGCCCTGATTTGCATGCACACTCCTTTCATAAGAGTTGCTGGAGAAAGTCTATTGTAAGAGTCCAGCTCTAGCAAAGTTCACAGGGTCAGTTAAAGCTGCTTAAAGATGTGAACTGTGGAGTAGCCTCTCAGAAGGCATAATCCCCTGGTGCAAGTGAAGCCTGCATTGTTAGCTGCTGCCAGAATCCCAACTTTATGGCACCATGGCTATAAAAACCAGTGTCCCATTTAATTGGGATGAACAGGAAAAAGAGATGTTTGCCCTCTCTCAAGTACTTTTGCCACTCAGTTCCCCACCCACTCACATACAGCAGGTTTGTGAGCTCCTTAAAATGACACCTCTCTTTCTTTTGTGCAAACTTTTTTTATACACTTGTCTCAATTGGTTACACATATTGTAGTGAGAGTGAAGGAAACAGGAGAGTACATGGACACAGCTGTCAGTATATGCCTTGTAATATGTTTCATGGCTAATTGAGTTCACTCATTGCATTCTGTTTCATGGAATCAGGTAGCAGCTCTAACCAGCAGTACTAGCAGAATTAGTTCCCATTTGCAATTCTGTCAGTGTTCGTGGCCTGTCCGTCAGCAATCTAACAAAAAGAAGCTCTGTTTTAGTATGAAAACTGTGCAGTTACCCCATATACCAGCTATATCGTTTACTTTATTCTCATATTGACTTTAGAATAATAAAAAATGCACTGCTTTATAATGTAAAATCAGCACTAAACCATATGTAAATAAAAGTGATACCTGTCACACTGTTCTAAATATCTATTTATGCTGAATGCTGTCTTTCATATTAGAAGAGACAGGGTATAATATTGCCATGTAGTTTGTGCTACCAGGATTTAAGCAAAGTAAGTTTAATCCTTCAGAAAAATGAAAATCTATCCTTTATCTGGTTTAGAAGTTATGGAAAGGAGGAAAGAAACATAGCAAGCAGATTCTAGCAAATCTGTCAGCTCATAAGGGTATACTAAAGGACCTTGCCAAATATATGGATGTAATGTTAATTTGAACAAGGTGTACATATTGTCAGAAAAGAAACCTCAGGTACTTGGTAAAGATCAAAATTAAGAAAAATTCTTAAAAACTGTGGAGCTGATGAGAGTTACACTGCCACCAAGAGAAGCAAGTAGAATACACAGTGTTTATTATAAAGTTTTAAATTTGGTTTGATGCACTGCACATTTGAAGAAGATGTAATATACCTGGGTCTAAAGATGAAAAAGGAGCATTTAAGTACTTACGTTCAGTAGGTATTGTGATGATGGTCTCTGTGGTAGCATGAAAATCATCATCCTCGAGTGGTGCGTCATTACAGTCATCCCCTTGCACATCGTACTGGTCAAGAAGTTGCTGTAGTGGGGGTGCCTTGGGAAGGAGTTGTTTTATAGTATCCCGACTAATGTTAGGTGCCTGTTTGAGGCGCAGCTTGTTGAGAAGTTGAGACTTGATTGCTTCCAGCCTTAATGGCAGACTTTTCTCCCTCCAGTCACAAGCTGAACAGCGTGTTTCATTCTCTCCCTTCTCCTTAGGCTGCTGGGTATTCATGAGCCCCACTGGACTCAGGGTGACAACAAGACACAGGTAAAGGAAAATCTGTGGCATTTGCATGATTCTGGCTTCCTCAATTTCATTACAACCTTAAAATATTTTGGATTGTTCCTAGTACTACAGACAGAGACAAAGTGACATATAAAGAGACATGAAGAGGAAAGAGGGAGAGACTGTTGATTTTGAGATTGCAACAGGCTGGCAAATCTTATATATATTCCAACAGGGCTTTTTATACTCCAAGTTCCGTTGGACTATTGTGCACTGTCATCCCCAGTGATTGGCTGCTGTAGCAACAATGAATGTGAGTGTCAGAAGTGAGAGCCCTCACTGACACTTTCTTCTCTCTCTCTCTCTCTCTTACTTTCTCTCTTCCCTTTCACCATGTCTTTCTCCCTCTGTCCATTTCTCTCTCTCTTTTTCTCTCTCTCAGCAGCTGTTTTATTTTATTTCTCCAAAAGTGTAGTACCATGAAACATATTTATTTTTGCTTCCTTATAGCATCATCTTAATTCATTTCATAATAATTTACTCAACAGGTTTTAAAAGAAAATTAAATTACACTATAACACTGCAGTTTTCAAAAAAAAAAAGTGTAAGGGTATACATACTAAACTTGGTTATTTGTCTAGTCTGTATTAACCATTTCTTTAACATACTGTCATAAAGGCAGGAAAAACTAGACTGATTCATAACTATGCTGCTCTAAACAGATTGATTAATGGTTATGGAGACAGAGAGTAATTGCACATTTTAAATATGTAACAACGTATTTACTGCCTGTTTGCATGAGTATTGCTTACAAAATTACACTGATATGCAGACATGCATATACATACACACAGAGCTCTCTTTGTCTAGTGTGTGTGTGTGTGTGTGTGTATGTGTGTGTGTGTGTATATATATATATATATATATATATATATATATATATATGTATGTATCTGTGTGTTTGGGCACGTGCGCACGCATGTGTGTATGTATATATATATATATATATATATATATATATATATATATATATATATGTATATATACAGAGAGAGAGAGGAACATGCACATAGACACACGATATATATAAATGTACATACATCAACACTCATACAGTATGAGTATTTAAGAGTGCTGTTGCAAGGCAGGTTCATCTATTGTAGCTTCATATTGATATCTGCAAACTGTAGTATCTTGATCAAATATTAAGGCAGTTATCAAAATAAATATGACCTTGGTGATATGGCAGCAGTTTGAGGGCAGTATAATTTAGTATGCATTTAGGCTTTGAACTAGTCTCATACTTTCAGCACAATGCCAGCAATGAGCACTTTTCAAGTTCCAGTTAAAACTTAATTTACCCTACTTCCAAGAAAGCACACTCCTCTGCAAAGTTTATAGTGACAAAGTGGTGATGAAACTCTTTCACACCTCCTTCTTGTTTCCTCAGGATGTTGTATTTGTTGCTGCTTATGAGACGTGCATGTCAAAATGACTGTTGCCAGGCAGTTTATAAAGTAACACCTGCATGCAAATGGTTCAAAGGACACATTGTACCACATTGCAAATAAACTGAATATCAATAACGATAGTGAATAAATAAAAATGTCACTTATGTTGAGCTGTATATATCAGCAAGATTATCAAAACATTTGTGTTATTCACATACTTAAATAAGGACAAAAAGAAAGCTTAAAGGTAAATCAAGTTCAGTCTTTCATAACTCTATACTGCTATTATACTCCCTGTACATACCTCTCAACCTCTTAGCACAAGAAATCTGGGCAAGCCTGACATAATGGGGGTACAAAAGCCCCAAAATAGGAACAGATTTTAAATATTGCTCTTATAAACTTAAAAAAAAGTTGCTAGAGTAACAGGATTTGTGTTAGTATGCATTTTTTGAAGGATATAAAGTCTGAAACTCAAATGCATTTCATTATTTATTGTCTTTAATTCTTAGATCATCCCAGTGATTTGACAAAAAACACATAATTTCTATGAGGAAAAGACTAAAAAAATGAGGCAAACATCTGCACATTCTGTGAAAATCTGTACAGTTGAGAGGTCTGCCCCTCTACATGGGTTAATTCCTGCAAAATGATTTTGTACTAATTAAACAGAATATTTTAACCATTTCATATGGCAAAGGAGAAATTAGAACAGACATCTGAAGCTGTCCATAAACTGAAGCAATATTTTTCACAACCATAAAAAATCAGAAAGCATGTTTCCTTCAAGTAATTAACTTGCTGAATTTCAGATGGAGAGGGTTAGCAAACAAATGGGTGCTCTATTACATCACTACCTCCCTGGGTGGTTCACACAGACATGGGCATGGTGTGAGTGTGCCTTGCATGACTGACATGCATCATGTATACAGTTTACCCTTTACCTCAATGTAGTGCGATCTCATTGTTGGTATATTTAATTTGCAGTGGGTGTGGGGGTTGCAGGGGGCTTTCCCCCCTGCAAAAATGTAAAAACAAAAATACATTAGGTAATTGTAGTACCCCCTCGAGCTAACGTGCCAAATACTCTATGCATATTCATGTGACTGGTGAAGACATCAACATGTAAATTCAGGGTTTAGGTTGGACTTGCTACTGCACACCTGGGGAGGTACGCAGTAAAACAGGTTTTGCATTAGCATACATTTTCTGAAGGATATGAAGTCTGAAACTCAAATGAATGTCATTATTTAGTGACCTCAATCCTCACTAATTTTCTAGAAAACCACAAATATTATGAGGAAAAGATCAAAAATATTTTGCAAAAATATGGACATTTGAGAAGTATGCAGTAACTTTTTTTCCATCTCTGATACAGAGTACACTAATAAATGCTTGGTTTGTCACTGCAGTATGCTGCTAATGAAAATAATGATGCAGACAAACTGACTGCATGGCTGCTAACAACTGAAACACTAAAAAGTATCACATGTATCTATGACTAAATAATGAAACAGTAGACATCACAATGCAACTAATCCAAAAGGCTAAGGCAACAATGCACATGGTTAGCATTAATATAAATGCAAAAAACAGTGTTATTGCAGACCCACAAGGGGTGGCCCTGCATATCCCCCAATTCTCATATATCTGCAGCTATCTATATCCATCTATATAAACACACACACACACACACACACATATATATATATATATATATATATATATATATATATATATATATATATATATATATATATATATATATATAGGTTCACTATAGAATCCCAAAATACTAAAATCCTGAATTTCAGTATTTTGAAATTCTATAGCCGAAACCTTTAAATACTGAAACCCCATAACCACAAAATTTAAAATCGTGAACCTACAGTGCAAATACACCACACACATACACATAATCTCCCCCCACAATCAAACAAACAATCCTACACTATAGACAAGCAGGGGGGGCAAGCATATATATATATATATATATATATATATATATATATATATGTGTGTGTGTGTGTGTGTGTGTGTGTGTGTGTGTATGTATACACACTTTTAATAGGAACAAGGTAAAACTTTCTAGTCCACAGCTACACAATCTTACTGAAGTAAGTACACACCGATTGATTAGGCATAGGAATCAATTTTAAAAAATGAGCTATTCCTGTTTAACTTTATTTCATTTAATATTCCCCAAATATCCTTTTTATACAATCAAGGAATATAAAAATTATTACGGCAGCCAATAAGAATCTCACACTAGACCTTCCATTGCAGCTTTTATACCTCAACAATATCCGTGATAAAACTGTGCTAAATATAAGTGTGAGGCAATACTATAAACAACAGCAAATTCTGGCAGAACATGACAGCAATTGCCACTTCATAAATGAAGGTACAAAACAGTCATAAGTTGAACAAAAATCAATATACATCCTTTTAAGTACTGAAGAAAAACATTTCTCTTCACATGTAAGACACACCCATTTAGTTTGCACTGTATCTATGAATATATTCAACATAAATTTAGTAACGTTGATGCTTCTTACAAATTTCAACAGAATCGTCTTTATAATTAGCCGTTAGTGTGTTACGTCTATTAAAGTCTTATATTATCTATAAAGCACTGCACTGCTTGGCAGTTATTGCAGATAATTAAGACTGAGCTGTGAATGAACTGCTTTCTGTAACCAAAGGTGCAAAGTTTGGTTCCTCCCACCTGCATTTGTGTACTTTGTTACTCTGAGCAAATCATTTACCCAGGCAGTGCTCACAGTTCCCCCTGAAAAGGGACACTTGTGTGCAATGGGCTTACCTGCTTAACAGAAGAAAATATATATTGCCTTGCTCAACAGTGAACATTGCATCTTTTCAAAAACCTAAAAAAAAACAGTAATAATAATACAGTGAGGAAATCCCTTGATGGCACAACTGTACGTGCTCACCAACCACAAATAGTATTAAAAAAGTAAAACAAGCTTTAAAACATTTGTGTTGTAGATAAATACTTGGAGGGATTAAATAATGATACATTCACTCCTTCCCGCCACAAGTGTTTGCTCCCTTGAACTTTGTCCTTAGGATCACACTTGACTAGTTAGAGGTAAATATTAACATAACTCTCACCCCAGCTCAGAATTTCTATGATATTTTACTCTACATTATGTGAATAAAGGTATTAGCATGTCTCAGAAAGTCAGAAACATGATGAAAAATGTATAATACTTTTATTGGTGATCTGTTAATTGCGTACCTCCCTAGGTGTGCAGTAGCAAGTCCCGCCAAAACCTTGAACATTCATGTTGATGTCTTCGGGTCTATATAAGATGATCAAACTTTCAAAAGTCTGACTGTCATATGGTCGACACCATATGATCAAACCTTTAAAAGTTCAAACATCTAATAAAAAAAATAAACTACACAAATAACCTACCTGAGTGTTTTAAGCAGGCGGGCAAGCCCCTCTGCACCCCCTCACACCCACGTTTTAAATATACCAACTACAAGATCGAACTACATTGTAGAAAAGGGAAATCTTCCCATTCCGCACTGTACAAAGATCTCCATTAAAACGTTCGAACTTTCAAAAGTTCGATCATATGGTGTTGAACTTTTGAAAGTTCGAGCATATAATATAGACCCGATGTCTTCACCATCCACATGAATATTCATGGAGTGTGTGGCATGTTAGCTTGATGAGGCACTACAATTATCTAATCTATTTTTGTTTTTACTTTTTTGCAGGGGGGAAGCCCCCCATGCCCCCCCTCTGCAAATTAAATATACCAACTCTGAGATCGTACTACAAAGGGGTAAAGGGTGAATTGTATGCATGATGATTGTTAATCATGTAAGGAATGCCCACACCACACACACATCTGCATGAACCATCTGCACAAACCAGCCGGGAAGGTACTGATGTAATAGATCGGCCTTTTATTACCCTCCAACTCACCCAACTGCAATTATATTGCAGCATTTTTTTTTTTTTTGCTATGAAATATGTCACATTTAATCTTCTTATAGGCTAGTGGGGGATTCTTCATTGCCAAAGAAGAACAGAAAGAACGAAAGAGGAAGACTAAAGAGAACCCATATCCCTTGCTTTTAAGTATTTTCTGAATATTGCTAAACTACATACATTTCCTAGAATACTACCATTGCATAATTGCCTACTGTAAATATTGTACATATAATATGTCTCCTTCGTTCCCTCTCTGACACTTCAACACTATGCCTACTACTCATTTGACCTCCAGTGCCTATTCACAGTTTTCTATTTCACTGTTTAACTTGTGTTACTATAATTTTTTTAAAAATTCAGCTCCCTACAACACTGTCTACTTTTTCGTATTATGTTACTCACTTACTGTATTACCTGCACAACAGCACTGTCGAATCTTGGTTACTGTGATATTAACTGTATGTACTAACTGTCCTATTTCATTTCTCAAACTCTGTTAATTGAACTTTCACTACTAAATATTGTTAATATTGTTAATATGTTTACTATTGTAAATGTGTGTAGCTTTTCTCCCCGAGCCTCCACTGAAAAAGGGCACCTGCTGTCCAGTCAGACTATTCTGGTAAACAAATGTCAAATAAAGAAAAAAATAAAGAAAAAATAAAGAAACAACTAGTTCTGCTGGCACTCAAAGATTGTAATTAAAAGCCAAGTTTCCATGGGATTTTTGGCTAAAATATAACTGCATCACATAAACAAATAACAATACATCAAATATTTTAGCTCACAAGCAGTAAAAACATTAATTGTTTGCCTGTAGACATTAAAGAAAGTTTAAAGTATGAAGACAGCTAAATGGGTTTACTTTTAGTGCTCCTGGTAGAATACTGTTTTTGAGTAATGCAGTCTTCAGTCATATCCCAAGATTCTTTCTGCTTTTATTATTCATATTAAATAATCCAAAATCAAACAATTTTATACAATATTTAAACATTTTACATTCCCATTTTACCTTCATCAGCCACTACATAAAAAAGCTTAGATAATTATTTTGTCTTGCATCATTTTTCTAATGCATTACTAAGTCAAACAGTTTCTTAGGAAAGTGAAACATTTCAGTCTTGCCAACTATGTTTTGAATAGCAGGCATTGTTATAAGACAAGATAATTTTGTTAAGCTATACTAGCTGACACAATTTATCCTGACAGAAAGGAAAACCTGTGTGTATCACTAGGATAAAAGACAGAAATGTTAAAAAAAGCAATTATTTTCCCTGGTCACTTTACACCATGCAAAAACAGTTATCCTGTACATGCATACCTCACTGGGTGTGCAGTAGCAAGGACTGCCTAGATCACGCCCACCATCTAACAGTCTGTGATTGTAATGTATTTTTTCTAACATTTTTGCAGGGGGGTTGTGCCCCCCCCTGCACCCCCCACACCCCTTGCAAATTAAATATACCAATTTTGAGATTGCACTATATTGAGGAAAAGGGTAAATATGCTAATGGTATGCCCACATCTGTGCAAACCGCCCGATGAGTTAAGCATGTACAGGATCACCGCAAAAAACTTCATCTTCTGCTATGGACTAATGCTGCATAATACTATGTTCAGAAAAACTTCTACAACTCTGTTATCTGTTCTTTGATATTTGACAAAAAAGAACAGATGGTCTCAAAGGGGAAATCTTTTTTATGTCTCCCTATGCAGTTATCAAGTAAAAGTCTCACAAAACACTTTCACTAATCAAAATATATTATTATAAAAGCAGAATGCTTGTAGCAATATCTGACAAGACCCAGAAATAAAAATATGAAAAAAATGTATTGAGTGATTACAGCTTTTGTATGACATCTTGTATTTCTTGTGCTGCAATTCATGACAGGACTGTATGTAATTTGAATGTTTTTTTCTTGCTAGTGAGACATTTGTTTTCAGTGCGTTGCTCACATTTTTGCAAATTTCTATTGTTACTGAGACCCATGATATCCTGCAACCCAATTATAATATTGTTAGCAGGCAAAAACAGAGCTTCACCATCACATTCATGGTATACTAACTACATTTTATTAGATTTCTGACTAAAGTAAAAATGCAGTGTCTGTTATAATAATGTAAGTTTGCAGTCTACTCATAATCACACAAAGCTAACTATGTATAACATTAAAAAGTGCTACATCTATTTATACATATATATGTGTGTGTGTGTGTGTGTGTGTGTGTGTGTGTGTGTATATATATATATATATATATATATATATATATATATATATATATATATATATAGGTGCGTGTGTGCGTGTGTGTATTTACACACATATATATATATATATATATATATATATATATATATATATATATATATATATGTATAAATATTACTCCCACAATACAAAATAAGATAGTGGATAAAAAAAATCTCTGTAATTCATTCTCACCCTCCAGTTTCTCATTTCTTTAACTCTAATTTCATGATCAGCAGCTACATAATCTTCTAACAACTGGACAATGGTTGAACAATAAAACTGCTTCACTCCCCCCCTTCACCCAAGCTATTCTCTAATTAAAATATATAGCTTACTGAAGTCAAACCTGAAGTCTGTAGACTGTTTGTTGTATAGCGTATTAATTTTAAGTCACTGTATACTTAGCTGTATAAACCAACCTTGCAATTATTATGTCAGACTTAAGGTCCATAACTGTCACAGTTTCCATGTATGTGAGCAGCTTAGGACAGAAATGCACACTGGGATAGTTCAGTTACTTTTAAAGCTGCATTGCAAGATATGTACTGCGTAACAAGACAGAGGGAATACTCATCTCATTTATGAAGGATGGATGTGAAACAGCAATGAATAAACATCTGTTCTTTTCTCCAGGGAATGAACTATGCAATGCTTGGTAGTGTCTTTCTCTGATAGATTTAGTAACTGCAGAACTGAAGATAAATGGAAGAAACAAACTGAGCAATTGATACAAAGAAATATGAATAAAGTAGCATATGTGTCACCAAGAAATACATGCCTCTTACAATGTTAGCTTGCAAGAATTTTGTGTCATAATACTATGTCTATACTACTTTCAATATAATGTGGAGAATCATCACATTACATGGGTTATAATATCAGAATATGCAAAAGATCATACTAAATATGAAACAAACTACACTTCAGCTGGTCTATACTAAGCATTCCATAAGCATATAAATATATAGGTAATTATCCTAATTAATATGTCAAAGCAGCCACTAAAACAGGTGGATTAAAGATGGTGTGGTTATAGATAAGAGAATGAAAAATTGAAAACTAATGTGTCCTATTTCTGCTTCATTTAGTGAAAGACAAAACCTTAAATAACACATTATCTCAGTGTTTATTTATAGATTCCTTGTAGTTCTAACTTGTGGGCATACATCTGAACTGTCCAGAATTTTGTAGAATACACAGATTTTGTGTCTCGTATTTCTGGTCACTGAGGATTGAAGTCACTCAATAATGACAAACAATGGAGTTTCAGACTTCGTATCCTTCAGAAAAATGCAGGCTATTATATAACTTGCTATTCTAGCAACCGTGTAAGTTTATAAGAGCAATATTTAAAATATGTCATTATTTCGGGCCTTTGTCTTCCCTTTTGGCTTTGGCCAGATTTCTTGCACTAAGAAGTTGAGAGGTGTGCTTGTGGGTTACATGGTTTATGTGTTAAGCTTTATGGTAGCCAAATTTTATTCACGGAAGTGATGTGAGGCAAAACATCTTTTATGTTGCCAGACCATATGGGAGTGACAGAACCATATGGTACTGAGAACTATTTGTGAGGATGTATATGGAAAAAAAAATAATGGTGTATTGGTGTGTTTCATATTATAGGGGAAGGAGGGATAGTATCCCTCCTCTATCTTGTGCTGTCTCTGTGCTAGAAAAAAGCACATTACAGAAATCATATGGTTAGAATTTACTTATGAAATATGGTTTACATTCATAATAAAAATCTCTAGGGAGCGATATAAATTCAGCACAGATCTTCATTATTCCGCACTGCAGTAACCACAAATGTATATATCTGTAACATTAAAGTGTAACTTTCTAAAACAGTAATGCCTACAGCATGATTTAATAGAGATAAAAGTTTTATAATAATAGCACTTGGGACTGCTGTTAAAATAAATTCACACAAAATAGTACTATCTGAAATGCCAGTGTTCACTTTGTCCACCTTAGATGCATATTGCCTGAAAAATTCAAGAACTTGGGCTAAAAGCAGTGGTAGAAAGCAGTATACAAATTATTTCATGCAATTTTAATAGTTTTTCATCAAACATTGACTGCAGGGGAGAAAACTTTATATAAAAAATGAAATTGTGGTAGCTGGGTCTTGTGTAATACATATAATTAAACATTGTTTCTCCAAATGAAACCATGCTTTCAAAGCACACTTGTGTTGATGCATGCGTGCGTGCGCACACACACACACACACACACACACACACACACACACACACACACACACACACACACACACACACACACACACACACACACACACCACCCTGCATCCCCTATTAAAAAGCATCAGTGACTACTGCATCTCAAGAATATGTAGCAAATTAGTGCTTGATGATGGTCTGGGAGTTTACAGGAAACTTGGTCTCATTCAAAAAGTACATCTTTAAACTCCATGACTGTTGCAAAATCATCCATCAAATTCATGCAAAACTGGGAGTGTGCAACAGTGGGACACGCATGAACTTTGCTGGAATAGCATGTAAGCCATGCCTCTCACCCTATTAGAGCAAGAAATCTGGACAAAGCCTAAAATAATGGGGGGGCATTTTGCCCCCAAAATAGGGACAGATTTTAAAAATTGCTTGTATAAACTTAAAAAGATGCTAGAGTAGCAGAATCTGTGTTATCATTCATTTTTTCGGAGAGATATGAAGTCTGAAACTCAAATGTCTGTCATTATTTTGTTATTTCAGTTCTCAGTGATTTGCCAGAAAACCACAAATTTAATGAGGAACAGACATAAATATAAGGCAAAAATCTGGACATTCTGCAAAAATCTGTCCATTTGAGAAATATGATATGGGTTTAGAAATTCTTGGTAAACGAGGTGTGAATATAGATTAGTGTAGTGAAAGCTTTCACTGTGAAGACTATTCATTAGGATTTGTTTGACTGGTACTTTTGTAAATTGTATTTTATCTATGCAACTTGTCAATATATCAGTCCCTGACTTAGTATTTGCTTTCCCATATAACTAGTTTTCTTTTAGTTGACTAAGCTTTGGTACAATGCCTGTGTAGCAAGCACGGCATTGAAGTTAGTAATTGTAAATAAACCTCTCAACCTCTAAGTGCAAGATATCTGGAGAAAACCAATAATAATGGGGGGGGGGGGGTTAAATGTTGCTCTTATAAACTTAGAAAGTTGGCAGAATAACAGGTTTTGCATTGACATGCATTTTCTGAAGGATATGAAGTCTGAAACTCAAATCTACATCATTATTTAATAACATCAATTATCAATGATTTACAAAAAAAAACACAAAAAGAAATTTGTGAGGGTCAGAAATATGAGGGGGAAATCTGGTTGGTTGAGTTGTATGATTGCTGGCATCTGATACATGTTTTAAAGATGGGAAACTCTTTCTTTTCCGGGATGAGATGGTTAACTCCCTGGTTGATGAACTTTAAGCCGTACACACATGGCTAAATGAAAATTGTTTAAAACGGCTCACTGTAAAGACTGTGACTTTTGCTATGAATGCAGCTCTTAAGAGATTATTTTGCTCTCCTTTACCAAATTATATCCAACACTGGGGAGACAAGATTAAATTTGTTCATAACGTGCAGAATCTTGGGATCATCCTTGACTCACAAATGACATTTTGGGACCAGCTGTCAGGTGCATTGAAGCCATCCTTTTTCAGTCTAAGGAATATTTCCACAATTAAGCACCTAATACCGCAAGCTGATCTTTTTATTTTTGTTCTTGCCTTGCTCTCTTCCAGATTGTAGTTCTGCAATGTCATTTACCTACAACTGTCTAACACTGAATTGGTCCACTTACAGATGGTGCGGAACTCTGCAGTAAGGTTACTTACTGGTATTTTACATTACCAACCCATTATACATGTTCTGTGCAGCCTTCATTGGCTTCCCATCCATTGTAGGATTGTTTTTAAAATTCTAGTTTTAGTCTGTCTGTCCAGCCATTTATGATGCCTGTTATCCTACTAATGGGTGGAGGGACAAACAATCTACATCATCATGGAGGCCCACAAGGCCTTCATCATGTGTTTGCATGTTTCCACACACTCACGATAAGGTCTACCACATACTGGTGGCTTACAGACCTGAATGCCTGCTCCATTGCCTCCCATTGCATCACTGTCCTTCCTCCAGGGATATATGGCAAGGTGTAGTCAGCTCTGTTTCACCCTCCCTATTCTTCTCTGCCATCTCCATCAAAAGTGTGAACAGATAATCAAACATGAGTAACCTAGATCATAGTTAAGGTTTTCCTGCTAAACCACTGAAGCAGCTGGTTACTCTTATTTTTTTGTTCAGATACTTGTACACTTTGTTACTACACCTGTGTCCCAACTCTGTTTATTCTGTATTTGTTACATTATTTTGTTGCTGCAAAAGCATCATTGACAGAAAGGGCCCCAGTAGTCCAGACTACCTATGAACTACATCAAAATAACTATATAACATTGAAAAGTTCCCATGAAATAAAATGGAGATGCATCTCATTTATGATTAACACAGAATTCTTTGCCGCAGCCTCAGCTGCAAATATGTTACTGGTCCTGAATCTCGCCTGTCAGGAATACGGTTTTCTATTAATGAAAGCCTTCCCAATCATGAGCTGCTGGGAAACAAGCACCTTTTGCACTTCATTGATCTTCTTAGTTTCACTACCAGCAAAACATTTTTACAGTTGTCCTTTGGTAGACCCTTCCCCATTGTGACAGGCCCTGCCCCTGCAAGAAAAAATATACTTGATTGTGCTATCATGAATCTCCTCCATAACTTTCATTATTTCAGTAGTGTAGACTTCAGACCTTCCTGATAGACCATTGTTTTCCACCAATACCATTAATCACCAACCCAGTCAACTCCCATTAGTATGCTACTGATAATATATATATATATATGAAATGTGTATGTATAATAGCAGCTGTCATCTCCTTTTGGGACTCCAAATGAATTGTGAATGTAAAGATCATGTAGATGAGCTGCTTAGCATACTACAAAGTGGGTTAGCCTGGATTATGACACAGTAGTTGACAATAGATACAGTAAGTGACTTGTGAGAAACAGACTGGAAAGCAGAGACCAGAAAGAAGGGACTGAAGAAGGCAGGTGATGTCCCTTAGGTAAGGGTTGTCACTGTGGCTTAGGGACTTGTGATGTTACAGTAGGGCTTTATATAATGAATGAGAAGCTGAAGAACTGTCTAGACTGATGGGACAGCCAAGACAGCCTGTTTTGTAACCAGGTTCTTGCATGCAGAAAGGGAAAAGTGGAACTACCCAGCAAGGACCAGTAAATGGGCAAGCATATCATACACAAATGTAGAGTAGGATGTCATGAACATAACTTTTTAGGGGAGGAAGAAGAACAGATAACTCAGCTAGTACAAGGGATGGGATTAGATATTGTCTGGAGAGAAAAGATTATCAGGATGGAAGAAAAGGGAAGAGGAATGGCAGACAGAGAGGAGGCAACAGTAGGAGAGTCAGTGGAAGGACATGGCTCACACAGGGGAGGAAGTCTAGTGTAGGATAAGGGAAAAGATCACATAATATCAGATTAAACAAGGGTAGGAAAAGGAAGAAGACAATGTAGGAGTGACTGAAATGGTAGTGCAGTTGGAATGGGCTACAGACATGGGCTGAGGGGGAAGTTGGAATAGAAGAAGAAGATATATGCATAATAGTAAGGAGGACAGGCAGTTAGACTTGCAGGCAATGATAGAAGGAGGGCAGGAAGACAGGTCAAGTACAGTAGACAGTTGGAGAAGCCTAAGAAGTGCAGTAAATCATAGTTAGCCTAGGGCTAGTGGTGGGGAAAAGTCCATCAGTTAAAATTTAGAGGAAAGTCAAGGCAGAAATTACTAGTATATGACCTGGAGAAGAAGTTACTGCTCTTTGGGAAGAGAGTGAGCAAACTAGCCATGAAAATATTACCAGGGTTGTGGCTGTGAAGGACATGCAAGGAAGTGAATAATGCAGTCCCAATGAAAAAGATCTGGGGATGATGACAATAACGCAAGGAGACAATTAAGTACAAAGTTGGTCTATCAACATACTTGGATTCATAGTGAAGACCCCAAGGACAAGAAGAATATCCTTCTATGCTACTCTACTCACAGTGGTCAGACCTCATCTGATATATTCCATGAAGTTCTGGTGGCTGTACAGAGACAAAGGCGTAGCACAAAGCTACAAAAGAAAGCAGCAAGGATAGTTAAGAAGATGGAGACAAAGCACTGTGAATGGAGACTTTGGGACTTGATGGACTAATGGACTGGAGGTAAAGAGAAATAGGGAGAATAATCTTAATCTGGGGATATAAGATTATGAATGTGGGTACGTAAAGACAGGAACTGAAAAGAAAGTAAGGAGGTAGAGAGTCAAAGAGGTCATCAACAGTAAAAATTGGGATCAAACTACAACTGGACTTTAAGAAGTTTTACTTCATGGAGTAGCTTATCAATGTACAAAGTGTAGTTTCAGAGTGGGGGTTGGAGTGTGATGTAGATGAATCTGAGAGGGCTTCATATGGATGGAGGAGATGAAGGGAACTGAGCATGGACACAGTAGCTGCTGAGCTGTAGCTGGAAGCCTGGAGCAGACTGGAAACAGAAACTGTCTCCTTCTGCAAGCCGGAGCAATACATATCAGTGAACTTCGGGAATACTTCTTCAGAGAGAATGGCAAACCAAGGATGGTAGGTATGTAGGTTACCAAGAAGGCAACAAAGATAAGAATAAACTCAGTGAGTGAAATTAAGCCATAGCTATTAGATCATAAGTGAATTGTTGACATTACTGTCAGATGGGGAAGGGCTTCCTAGGCAAACAATGAATTGTTTACAGTACTGTTAATTGAGAAGAGGACTACTTAATCAGAAGTAAATTGCTGACAATAATTTTAGATGGGTAGAATAACAGCAAGGGGTGAATGGGGAGATAAGTGAATCCATAAAGAAGCAAGGTTGGATCTATTTTGCAGCCAAAGTTTATGACTTAATATTAAATTTTTGCTATGCTTTTTGAACCAGTCCTCTCCTGATGGCTAAAATTTAACATCTGTCAAAACTCTAATCTCCCACAACTAACTTTTCCTGCTGTCCTGTTAATTTCTTTGAGGTTTGGAAGTTAACAGTAATAAAGACCAATGTCATCATGCTGCAGAAATTAGAGTTCTGGCTCATTTGCACTGTTGACCCTACTTTCTGAGGATCATGGGCATGCTTTTACCTGAATAAATATGGAGTAGAGTTTTCTATATGTAAGTCCTGAAATTAATGGTCTTCTCTATCATTTATGGCATTACCATAATCAGCTACCCCCAGTCTCCTTTGGGGATAACATCATTGTTGCTGTTCCCTCTGTGTGTCTGGACATTCTCCGGGATTAAGTTGCACTGAAAATATTTAGTGGTTATTATTCAAATCCAAAAACACCAAATACAATTTCCTTCCTGAAAGTAGTTGGCAAAATAATACATACTTAACCTATTAAAGAAACAATCATAGCCATTTTCTCTAATGTATATGTCACTTCCTCAAGCAGATCACCTCTTCCATTTTTAATTTAGAAACATATTTAAGTTCTTTAAATATCCCTAAACCTTCCTTCCCATTCTCAGTACCACTGTAAATTAGTGTGACTCTGTGCAAAAAAGAAATTTTGGTAGCCATAAAAAGTACTTTAACTTCATAAATCTCCTGGACCAGATGGATTTACTTTTGATTTACATACTGTTTCTGTAACAAGTTAGTATTGTAATTAAAATATTTTCATTCATTTTCAGGCATTGAAATTCATGTTTTAGTGACTACCTGAAGTCAATACAAAACTCTTCTTTTTCATAAAACACATACAAATCCTGTCAAGCAGAATGACTACTATCTGATATCCTCAATTAATGCTGGTATCAACAGTTTTCCATCTGCCAGTAGACTTAAAATAAAATCCCATCCTTATTAATATGGCTTGTCCAAACTTTCTTCTTCAGTGTGACAACAAAGACCAACAACAAATTACTTTGCACTTTATTTCTTATTAAGAATGTTTTCCTACTCTATATTTTCATTCGCAATTGATGTGCAAAATTTTTCAAGTGAGTTATCTTCAACTTCCTTTTTGATGTCATATAAGATATTATATTTTTCTTTATCTTATCCAAGTTTAGTCTGTATACTATATGCTAATCCTTCTACCAGAATCTATGCTAATGGCATGTTTTATAACCCAGTCTTGATTTGTAGTGGTACTTATCAGGGCTAACCTTTATTTCTGTATGTATTTAATTTATATATGAACCCATCCTATTTCACTTAATATCTATTGATGTTCTTCATGTTTCACTGCTGCAGTCCTCACATAAGGGTTATCTGGCTCCCAGTAGCCTTCAGTCGGCCCAAATACCAGAGTCCTTGGTATTTGACTTCGGCTGCCGCCGGTTGTAAAACTGATGTCAGTACATCAGGTATAAAGGGAGGCAGCTGACACCATTTCTTCAGTCTTTCTTGCCGCGGAGCCCAAAGTAAATGCAATTTGCACTAGTGCCAGTCGGCCATTTACCTTTGTTTCGCTTTCCAACTACCAAGTTAAAGACGCCTTCAGAAAAGTACCCCATTGGGGATCCTCTTTTCTTGCTTTAACGAATGTCAGATAAATTTAATAACTGTCTTGCCTGTAGAAAACAGATTCTGCACCATGAATTCCATTCCTATTGTATAACTTGTTTGGGCCTTGAGCGCGATGCCCCTAACTGTGATCTCTGTGCTTCCTTTAAACAACGTACCATATGCCGTAGAGCTAAGATTTTGTCTAAGCATTTCGGAATCTGGCCTAAGTTCATCGGTATGGCGTCTTCTGGTCTCCTGACTTCGGATATACCTAGGAAATGCAAAGACAAGGACTGCGATAGGCCTAGGGTTGAATCTACTGACAACGCACCAGTGAAATTGGTCAGCAGCGCAGCAGTAGTCAGTGAGATGCTTTTGCAGCCCCTGCAGTCCACAGATTTTCTGCTGCAAGACTCTACTGAGAACTTCACTAAGTCCTCCATGCCGCAGGTTGCTGTTTCATCTTCAGACCCTCCGCCTGTTGCCGCCTCAGATGGGTCCAGAGCCACTTTGCAAGCACCAGCTTCTGACGCCTCTTCTTTTTGACATGAGACCAGAACCAGACTGACCACCTTAATTCAGACTACTGCAGTTGCTAGGCCTCCTGAGTCCCTCCAGATTGCTAGTAAACCTTCCAGCCACAAATCTACTCACAAGCAGGCATCGACCTCCCCTCTTGTACCTCAGTCCCAGTTGGTAAAGATGGCTGGTGATCTTCTTTCCCTGATTAGGGGCTGTCATCCCCCCACCCTTCTAAAAGGGCTATGGAATTATCTCCTGATGTTTTGTCTGTCTCAGATTCTGAAATTTCCAGTATGTCTGCTAGTGAAGAAGGAAATTCTCAACTTTTTTTCTGGCTTTGAGGATTCTGATGCTGAGGACTCTATCCCTTCTGCCTTCCCTCCAGAAGATTTTTCCTTTGGGGATACTTTGAATACTCTTAGGGAGCATTTTAAATGGGAATGTCAGGATTTTCCACAGTCTAAGAAAAGAATCAGGTAATTTCTAGATTTGCCACAGCATAAGCCTCTGGCTATACCTCCAGTTTTGGAAGTTGTGGATGATGTTTTCATGGAAAATTCTTTAACTCCTAATTATGTTCTTCTTGCCCCCAGAAAACCAGATAGGTATTACAGAGTTCCTGAATCTCATCAATTCCTTTTTAAAAACCCTACTGCTGATCCAGAAATTATTTCTCAAGGCCCCAAGGGTGTTAAGGCTACTATTGTTAAAAACTCTGTGCCTTCTGATAAGGAATCTAGGGCCTTGGACAGGTGGGGTAAAAAAGTCTATACCTCTGCAACTCTTACCATTAGATCCGTGAATTGTCTTTCACATGCTTAAGTATCAGCAGCATACTTTGGAGGCTGTTAAGGCTAAACTTGGAGATATTCCTTCCATGACGGAGAACAAAGATTTAGAAGACTTACTGAATTCTGCCACCTTAGTTAATAAGCATTCATTGTGGTTTTGACACTTTAGAGGCTTCTTGCAGAGCAGCAGCCACTGGTTCCGTAATTAGAAGGCATGCTTGGCTCAGGGAGCAGCCTCTTTCTGAACCAGTTAAAATCTAAATTGCTGGATGTTCCTTTGCACAAGGACAATCTTTTTGGTAATAAGGCTGAGGCGGTACTAAAGAAGTTGGAGGATAAGTCAAAATCTATGCAAGCTGTAAAAGATTTCCTTCAGGTTCAGCCTCCTCGGTTTAGTAGGCATTATCCTTCCAAAAATTGGTCTTTCCCTGATCCTGGCAAGCAGGGTCGCTCTAGGCCTGGGGGTTTCAAATCTTCCAGAGGGCAGGCTTCTGCCCCTCAAAGGGCTAAACAATGGCATTCTTCTTCTGCTAAATTGGGGAGTTCTAAGCCAGCTTCCCAAAGCAAACATTCTCAATGACTCTGGCCTTCTTGTGCCTACCTCTGCGGACCCTGGGTTTCCTTTGGGGGGAAGGTTAGCCAGGTTTGCAGAGGTATGGTCTACCATCACAGACAACAAATGGGTGCTCAATATAGTAAACCAAGGTTACAAGTTTTACTTTCACACCTTCCCTGTTTTACAAGGATACCCAGACATACCCAGAACTCTCAAGGTAGAGGTAAAAACTAAAATGTCTTCTCTACTGACTATGGGGGCTATAGAGCCAGTTCTTGCAAATCAGGCCGGCCTAGGTTTTTATTCAAGGCTTTTTCTGGTACCCAAGAAAGGGGGCACCTGGCGCCCTATTCTGGATCTGTCCATTCTAAACACTTTTCTGGTGATTTCAAATTCAAGATGCTCACCTTTCAACAATTACTACCAATGCTGGGCAAGGATTCATGGCTGGTAACTTTGGATCTCAAGGAGGCTTATCTGCACATCCTCATAAGGGAAAGTTGCAGGCAGTTCCTTCGCTTCAGGGCTGGGGGGGGGCAACATTTTCAATTCTCTGCATTGCCCTTTGGCTTATCTACTGCTCCCAGAGTTTTTACGAATTGCCTGGATCCAGCCATTGTTTTTTGCAGGCAGAGAAACATTCAAATTTATCCTTACCTGGATGACTGTCTCATTCAAGCAAACTCCCCAGAACAGCTAGAAAAGGATTTGGATTTCATGAAGAACATTTTCACCTCTTTGGGCTACACTCTCAATGAAAAGAAGTCAAAGTTGGTTCCTTCAAGGGAGATTGTTTTACTGGGAGCGAGTCTGAATACAGCCACCCAGATGGTATTCCTCCCTCAACAGAAGCAAGATCTTTCCGCATACTTCATGAACTTGGCAAGCATGACCCAGCTCTCTGCAAGGCGATTCCTGCAAGCACTGGGGTTCATGGCTTCATGTATTTTGATGATCCCATATGCAAGGCTGCATATAAGAAAACTTCAATGGTACCTCAAGAATTTGGTGTCAACACACACAGGACTTAGACTTGATTCTTCCCTTGATTCCCTGTCTACAAATGGAGTTCCTCTGGTGGGCGACAGCTTGTTCTCAGAACAAGGGTCTGCCTTTCCACCCACCACCTGCCAGCCAGACTCTCACCATAGATGCCTCAGATGTTGCATGGGGGGCTCATCTGGAGGGCAGGGGCATACAGGGGACTTGCAGCACCCAGCAGATTCATCTGCACATAAACTTAAAAGAATTGATGGCAGTGCAGCAGGCCTTGCTGGCTTTCAAGGACCTACTCTACCCTGGGACTCTGCTGATCAGGACAGACAGTACCACAGTCATGTGGTACATCAACAAGCAAGGGGAGACTCACTCTTACCCCTTGTGCAGACAAAGCATGAGACTATGGTCCATAGCAGCATCCATGGGCTTACATCTAATAGCCCAGTATCTTCCAGGGAGGCTAAATTCCTTGGTGGATCATTTGAGCAGACATGTTCTGAATCCTCAGGAGTGGCAACTGAACATGGACATTTTCCATTGCATAACTCATCATTGGTGCACCCCACAAGTGGATCTTTTCTCCTCTTACACCAATCATCTCCTTCCAACCTTCTGCAGCAGGGAGTTTCACAACAAAGCTTGGAGGGTGGATGCGTTGTCCTTACCTTGGACACATCTCAGTTTATGCATTCCCTCCTCTGCCTCTTCTTTCCAGAGTGCTGCTAAAGATAAAGGACAAAAAACCAAAGGCTATTCTGATAGCTCCAAATTGGCCCAGGCAGCATCGGTATCCCGTTCTTCGCAGCCTTTCCCAGGCTCAGCCTTGGCATCTTCCCCTGGTACCAGACCTGTTGGTTCAGGGGAGGGGAAAGTTCCTTCATCCTCATATTCAAACTCTGCATTTAACTGCCTGGCTAGTACTTTAAATCTTTCCCAACAGGTGGTTGAAGTTCTTCATGAGGCCGGGAGGCCTAGCACAAGAAAATCCTATGCAGATAAATGGAAGAGATTTTGCTCTTGGATGCTAGCTAAAGGAGAAGACTCTTCTCATCCTTCACTTTCACTCATTCTTGACTACCTAGCAGGATTGCTTAATGGTGGACTTTCCTTTTCTTCAATCAAAATTCACACTTTAACAATTTTGGCTCATTGTTCTTTTGAGCAACCCATTTTTTCTCACCCCTTGATGAAGCAGTTCCTGAGGGGAGCTAGTAATCTTAGACCTCCCAGAAGAGCTCCTACTCCTGTTTGGGATCTTAATTTTGTCCTGGAAAAACTTACTCTGCCTCCCTTTGAACCAGCTGCCTCTGCAGATTTGAAGTTTCTATCCTGGAAGGCTGCTTTCCTTTTAGCTATTACTTCAGCTAGAAGGGTATCTGAGCTGCAAGCCTTAATGGCAGTAGAACCTTTCATTAGTTTTCACTCAGATCGGGTTTCTCTGAGAACCAATCCTTCCTTTATGCCTAAGGTGGTTTCCAGTTTAACCCTTAACCAGTCTATTCACCTGCCTACATTTTTCAACAATCTCCAAAATAAAGGGGAAAGGATTCCGCTCTCTCTTGATGTGCATAGACAGCTGAGATTTTACTTAGACAGGACTAAATCCTTTCAAAAATCTGAACAGTTATTGCTTATTTTTGCTCCTGGGGCTCAGGGTAAAGCTATTTCAAAATAAACCATCTCCAAATGGATTGCTAATTGTATTCACTTTTGTTGCCTGCAGCATGGGAAGGGTCCCCCTCGGGTATTATGACCCATTCTACTAGAGCAGCCTCTACCTCTGCAGCCTTTCTGAGAGGTGTGCCTACTAAGGACATTCTAGAAGCAGCTACTTGGTCTTCTGTCCATACTTTCACAAAGCATTACAATGTACCTTTGTTTTCTAAATCCAGGGCTGGTTTTGCCTCTGCAGTTTTGCAGGGCCTCCTTACAACCCTTAATCTGTGATCCTTCCTCCCCCCTTTGTCTTCTTACTGGGCTTTGGGAATCACTGGGCTTTGGGAATCAATCCATATGTGAGGACTGCAACAGTGAAACACGAAGAACATAGTACAGTTGTGTACACTTACCATAAATGTAGATGTTCGAGTGTATTCACTGTTGCAGTTCTGGTTTCCCACCCTCCATTCCCCCTTTTTTCCAAAGGCACAGACTATAGATTTTTATTCTTTGTATGATATGTGTCCAGGGTGCTACCATTCCTGGGTTAGCCTTCTTTTGGGGGCTCCTGACAGTTAAGGCAAGAAAAACTGAGGAAATGGCATCGGCTGCCTCCCTTTATACCTGACATCAGTTTTACAACTGGCGGCAGCCGACATCATATACCAAGGACTCTGATATTCAGGCCGACTGAGGGCTACCATGAGCCGGATAACCCTTATATGAGGACTGTAACAGTGAAGACACTCGAACATCTATACATGTACACAACTGTACTTTTCAGTTCAATATGCCACATTTCAAGGTGTTTCAGCATCTTATTATGCATTTGCTGATGATACAAATTATTATTTCTGCACTCTTTATGAATATTTCTAAAACTTTATTCTATTCTATAGTCTTAACCTACACCATATCTTGCACACTATACCATGATTATATCAATATTAATACCTTTAACTACAGGCTTAAAATGTATGGGAGCCACCTTCTCACAAAACAGTTTAAATCCTCTTTGCACCAATACAGAGTTTATCCACAGTTCAGTGGATATAATAAGAAGGAAAATAGAAAAACTCTACCATCAACAAATGGCAATTTTCATAGGTTCATAGGTTCATAGTTGGTACTAGGCTATCAGCCCTAGGGCCTATACAAGCCTAGCCATAACAATTGCCTGGCTATTTCTTCCCAGAATATTTACTTCGCTGGTTCCCTGTCTAGCAGGGTGACTGACATGATCCCCGGGGTGAATTTCCTATCTCCCATCCAATCGTCAAGGTTCCTTTTGAAGAGGACCAAAGAGGTGCTCAGCTTGATATGTATGGGCAGTCTATTCCAGAGTATGGGGAGTCTCTGGGTCAGGAACTTATCCAAACAGCATGTTTTGTTCATTGTGATGACCAGGTTTAGATCCGTGGAGCATGTGGCTCTGAGGGATTGGGATTTCTTTAAGTGTGGCATGTCCAACAGCACTGGGTTTGACATGGCCTTGTATGTTAAGCAGAGATTGCCTCTGAGTATAGCTGGAGTTTTTTTAGACGGTCAACATTCAAAATGAATGTTCCCCAAATGTTCTTTTCATGAAATTCTTTTGTCCAGGTCTATATAATATATTCGAAATTCCAAAATGTCGAACACCATATGTTTGAACTTGGAATTTAGAATATTGAAAACATCGAACGCTCAGAATAGCGAATTTTTTTCCCAGGGAAAAAATTTGCTGTTCCGAGAAACATACACACAACACAAGCACACCAAAATAAATAAACCATGCACATACATTTAACAAAACCCAACCCCACACTAAACCACACATACATTACTAACTAGCCACTTACCTTAACCCGCACCTTAACCCTAAGGTCTGTAACTATTGCACATACCCTATGAATCTATACACAAACAAATGAATACACACACATACAGTTAGCAAAACACAACCCTACACTACACCATACATACATTACTAACTATCCACTTACCTTTACCCGCACCCTAACCGTGAGGTCTGTAACTCTTGCACCACAGTGGAGGAAATAGCGAAGCCATGGAACGGCCCACTGAAATTTTGCCCTAGGTAAGATTACGATGTTCCAGGGCGTCGCTATTTTTACCATTCGATATTTTGGGTTCAATGTTTTCACGCTTGGCATTGTACCTCTTTGGAATTTTGATATAGACCCTTTTGTCCATATTTATTACCATTTTTTTAATTAATTCCTAACAATATCTTAAAATGTATATGGTTTCCAAAATCTATTTTCATACTTTTATCAAAATATTTTGCCAACAAACACTGCTTAAACAATCAGATGTCTATTGGCAGTTCTTCATATTTAGATCACCTGAATTAAAAGATTACACTGCCTCTTCCCTTGATAGCTGAATGTGACTTTCAACCTGGAATAAGTTATAGAAAAATTGTATGAAATTGTTCACTATCTCTTGATTATAATCCATTTTCTTTGCTTTTTTATTTCATAATATAATCTTATACTTCATACCCATAAATTACTACTGACGAATCTACTTTGGTAGACCAAATTAACACTTACATGAACTGCAGATTAATGAGACATAACCGAAATTGCAATAAATCAAACCTTCACATTACCGAAGTTTTATGCAGGGAAAGAAGACACTTGGCCAACATTTAACAAAAACCCACCAAAGAGGGACCTATGCCTCGCACACGCCCCGATATGGGGGCTGCATCCCCCCTAATTAAATATACCAACTCCAGGATTACACTTTAGTGGGGAAAAGGGCAATTTTCCCATGTTGGCCAAGTGTCTCCATTCTCTGTAAAAAAACATTGGTGATGTTTAGGCTAGGTTTATTGAAAGTTCTGTATTGTCATCTCCAGGATCTGAAATTTGGGTAAGTGTAAATTCAGTCTACCGAAGTAGACCCTATGTGGCATAATTAAAAAATCCAGTCTTTTGAGATGGCTTGGTTGATACATTCAGTCTTTAATTTGTAACCAAGTTATAGTAATAAGAAGTAATATGATACATATTTTTGGTTTTCCTTGGCTAGAATCTTTTACAGTTGCTAGTTTCTTTATAAGGAATTTGTATCTGTATCTGGATTTTCCTAAAGGCTCCATATCAAATAGAAATACTATTTGGACTTTTCTTCAGAAGAACTTAAAAAATAAGCTTCATTTAACAAAACGTAATATGACAGTTTCCTCAAACTAAAACAAATGCTTTTAACCTCTAAGCTAGTGGTTTTCTCTTGCAAACCAGTGATGCATTTAAATTTATCAAGTAAGAAAGTATGGCTATATCTCCAGAATTTGGCTTTCTGTTGTAACCCATTCAGAAAATTATTTTGCATCCAATATATGATTCTGTGAAATACCTTTTAATCCCCACTTAACAAGTTTCCCTTTTTCCTTAAGTTTAAAATGTCTGTTGTGTAAGTTAACTCATTTAACCCTAAAACTCCTTTTTTTGAATATTTCCATTTAACATCTGTGGCTCCTTATGATGTCCAGACCTTTTTTTTTTTGGTCCTGCTTTTTAACTGAGCAATTTATCAGCTAATAAGAGAGAGAGTTCTCAAAAGGGCAAGGACTTGTTAACAAAATGTCTCTGTGGTTGTTAATGCACAATGTGCTGCAGTAGACAAATTAATCATGGTTTACCACTTGTGCATATGTGTGTATGTATGCTTGTGTATGTGTGTGTCTGTGTGTGTTTCTGCCTCTTGTGATGGGTCGTGCCATTTTCTGTTCAAGTTCAGACCTTACAACCGCTGAGTGCTGGGAAAGATTCCAGGTTCCCTGGGATTCTGTAATGGATTAGCAGATTGCAAGAGATGAATGAACAGAATTCTGAAACTGAGTTAAAGTCAACTATTCAGTTTTACCCTAACTGTACATTAAACAACTGCATGATTGACCCTAGTTAATTTCTCTAATTTATTGATTTTGGGAGTCCTTACAACAGTTGCAGCTAGCATAGTGGGCATAGTTATGGAAGACAAATCCAGGCACAGAGCAAATTTAAAGTTAGACCAAGTAATTCCATTTCAAGTGCATAAGTATTCTTAGCAGCTTCCTAATTCATATAAAAAGGGGCTACAGTAGTCAGAGTCTAAATTGCCTTTGCAATGAGCAGGACCAATGTGTGCTGGAATTCCAGGAATGTAACTTTGATCCTTGAAATGGCTGAGCTGAAAGTGTAAATATATGGGAATATATACTGTAGCTGAGGTTGTGGTATCTGCAGTATTACCCCAGTGTTAAGGTACTGTAATCTTGTTAGCATATATAAATAGCAGGATATGGAGTCACAAATCCCATGTCTTGGCTGCAGGGAAATAAAGTCTACAGTAAAAATATTATAAAGGTATAACACTGCATTTCAGAATTTACTAGTGTTTGTTTGAACCATGATTTATTTATCTAAATGTCAGGACTTATAGGATCAGGTCCTAGAGAAAAAGAAAGAAGGCCAACGTGAGCTGCTTATAAATTCTTTACTAGTTTGCAGCATAAGGAGAGGGAATGGCAAAAGAACTATTAAGGGACAAGTACACTGTAAATGCTTTTAATTTCCACAGAATGCATGTCTATCCCAAGAGAATAATCCCCATACTTCATATGTTTATAAAGCATGACTTAGCAGTTCTCCCCCTCTGTGGCATTTCCTTCCTAATCTACTTCCTCATTGCACACCATGTTGGGGCTGAATGAAATCTCATGATGCTTCCTTTCAGAATGTTTCTCCTTTGGTATTGTATCACTTCTGAAACCCTTTGCAAAGGAAAATACATAACAAGGCACTTAGAGCTCTTTTTTATTATATCACACCCAATGAGATCATAAAGATATTCAGGCACATAATTTACAACTTTTAGAATTTGTGCTATCATATAAATCTACATTCTTTTTTTCCATTGGCCCATGAAACTATTAAGCCTTTGAAAATCTGAAGGTGAATAAACTTGATAACCACTGAGAGTAGTGTTGCTAATTAGCTGAGCTTTGCAAGTCAGGAAATGTAATATTCTGTCTGATTTAGGAAACTAAACTACTATGTAAAACTCACAAAATATAATTTTTAAAAAATGTGTTACCTCAGTTATTTCTTTATCCATTTCTGAAAACGTTTCATAGTTGGAGAAGCATATGTAGCAAATGGCTAAGTCATTCTTACAGATGATTCTCAAACTTGACATTACTTCTCACAAAAGTTACCAATATCAAAATGATTTTAGAAAGAGGTAGCAGTATGTCTGGTGATAGTACAAATTCTTTGGTAGGTTCTTTGGTAGGCACATTTGCATGCAACAACTGCAAACAGTGTAGATTCATTAGTGGCATGTCATGTATCTTTTTGAAACATTTGAAAAAAGAAATTCAAGTGAAAGGACATTTCACATGTAAGAGTAACAACATTGTTTACATGGCACAATGTGCAACATGTGAACATTTCTATATAGGAAAAACAACTAGGACACTAAACAAAAGGATATATGAACACAATTTAGCCATCAGAAAGAAGGACACTTTGAACGCTTTGGCTAAGCATTCGTTAAGGTGTCCTTCTTTCAAAAAATTTGTGTTTTCAGTTTTGGAAAGAGTGGACAATACTATTTTTAGTGGTGATTACAAAGTACAACTGGAATGTAGGGAAGCCATTTGGCAGATTAGATTGAATGCAGACGAGTCACCTGGATTGAACGATGTAATTAATATTAAGTGTTTTTTACTTAAAAACAGATTTTAGATTAAAGCACTTTTGTATTTTTGTGCTTTTGTCTAGTATAAGTGTATTATATACAATCTTTGCATTTTGCATATATGTGAAGTGAATTTGATAAGTTGTGATTGCCAGAATTTTATATAAGCATAAAGCAAGTCTATAGTTTAATTTTGTGATTTAAAATAGAGAGTAAAACATACATTGGTGCTTTTTGCTCATGTGATCAGTACGTCATTATTATTTAAGTGATGTGAAAATGGTTGGGTGCATTTCTGAGGAAGTTCTATTTTAATAAAAAGAACGAAAACGTTAAAAGCAGGTGGCTATCCGTCTTCTGTCAAGCTTACAGTGGAGTTTTGATTACTTCTCACTAATTTCATTCTATGTGAATGTAGCTGTGATTTGGCAGGACAGACTAGGGCACTATAGTTTTTACCAGTTGTGCCCTCCTAGTGCATTATTGACAAGAAGACAATATCACATTAGCAAGCCTGACCCATGGAATATTCAGTGTTAGAAAAAAATTAAATGAATACTAGGTAATACTGTGCTGCTGGCATCTTTGGCTTGTATTGAACTTCATGACATGATAAAAATATACAATGGTCCTTTAAAGAATTATTAGTGTTATTGCTGAATTCTAAGTATAGACACAATTCTAATTTTATTCATTAGAGGATCGTTGGTAATTAAATATTAAAAAAAACAATACAGCAGCTAAAAACACAAGTCACGCATTGGACAAAAACAAAAGGTATCAAGACGCACAAAGGTCATTCAAAATCTATACGAAAAATGTATAATATTGGACCTCTCTGACAAGTATTTGAGAAGTGAAAACTCACTTCTTCTTCTTCTTCTTCTTCTTCTTCTTCTTCTTCTTCTTCTTTCGGCTGCACCCATTAGGGGTCGCCACAACAGATCAACTGTTTCCATTTCTTCCTGTCCTCTGCATCTTGCTCTGTCACACCAACCACCTGCATGTTCTCTCTCACCACATCCATAAACCTTATCTAAGGCCTCCCTCTTTTCCTGTTACCTGGCAGCTTTATCCTTAGCATCTTTTCCCAATATACTCTGCATCCCTCCTCAGCCATGTCCAAACCAACGTAACCTTGCCTCTTTTTTTTTGTCTCCAAACCTTCCAACCTGGGCTGACCCTCTAATAAACTTATTCCTAATCCTGTCCATCCTCGTCACACCCAATGCAAATCTTAACATCTTCAACTCTGCCACATCAAGCTCTGACTCCTGTCTTTTTGTCAATGCCACTGTCTCCAACCCATATAACATAGCTGGTCTCACTACCCTCTTGTAGACCTTCCCTTTCACTCTTACTGGTACTCGTCTGTCACAAATAACTCCTGACACTCTTCTCCACCCACTCCATCCTGCCTGTACTCTCTTCTTCACCTCTCTTCCACACTCACCATTACTCTGAACTGTTGATCCCAAGTACTTAAACTCATCCACCTTCACCACCTCTACTCCCTGCATCCTCACCATTCCTCTATCCTCCCTCTCATTCACACACATATATTCTGTCTTAGTCCTGATGACCTTCATTCCTCTTCTCTCTAGAGCATATCTCCACCTCTCCAGGGTCTCCTCCACCTGTTCCCTACTCTCACTACAGACCACAATGTCATCTGCAAACATCATAGTCCACGGGAACTCCTGTCTGATCTCATCTGTCAACCTGTCCATCACCATTGCAAATAAGAAAGGGCTCAGAGCTGATCCTTGATGTAATCCCACCTCCACCTTAAACGCATCCGTCACTCCCACCGCAGACCTCACCGCTGTCACACTACCCTCGTACATATCCTGTACCACTCTTACATACTTCTCTGACACTCCCGACTTCCTCATACAATACCACAACTCCTCTCTAGGCACCCTGTCATATGCTTTCTCTAAATCCACAAAGACACAATGCAACTCCTTCTGACCTTCTCTTCTCCATCAACACTCTCAGAGCAAACATTGCATCTGTAGTGCTCTTTCCTGGCATGAAACCATACTGCTGATCACTAATCATCACCTCCCTTCTTATACTAGCTTCCACTACTCTTTCCCATAACTTCATGCTGTGACTGATCAGTTTAATCCCTCTGTAGTTACTACAGCTCTGCACATCACCCTTATTCTTAAAAATCGGTATCAAAAACCTTTTTCTCCATTCCTCGGGCATCCTCTCACTTTCCAAGATTTCATTAAACAATCTAGTTAAAAACTTCAGTGCCATTTCACCTAAACACTGCCATGCTTCCACAGGTATGTCATCTGGACCAACAGCCTTTCCGTTCTTCATCCTGTTCATAGCTATCCTTACTTCCTCCTTGATAATCCACTGCACTTCATGATTCACTATCCACACATCATCCAAACTTCTCTCCCTCTCATTCTCTTCATTCATCAACCCCTCAAAGTACTCTTTCCATCTGCTCAACACACTCTCCTCACTTGTGAGTACATTTCCCCCATTATTTTTTATCACCCTTACCTGCTGCACATCTTTACTAGCTCGGTCCCTCTGTCTAGCCAGGTCCTTTTCTCCCTCCTTAGTGTCCAGCCTTTCATACAACTCTTCATACGCCTTATCCTTAGCCTTTGCCACCTCTCTCTTTGCCATGCACCTCATCTCCTTATACTCCTGTCTACTTTCTTCATCTCTCTGGCAATCCCACTTCTTCGCCAACCTCTTTCTCTGTATACTCACCTGTACTTCCTCATTCCACCACCAGGTCTCCTTGTCCTCCTTCCTCTTTCCAGATGTCACACCAAGCACCTTTCTAGCCATCTCCCTTACTAGCTCTGCTGTAGTTTCCCAGCTATTCGGTAACTCTTCACTGCCACCCAGTGCCTGTCTTAACTCTTCCCTGAACTCCACCTTACAAATACCCTTTTTCAATTTCCACTATTTGATCCTTGGTGCTGCCCTCACACTCCTCCTTCTCTTCTTTATCACCAATGTCATCCTACACGACAGCAGCAAACTATGGATAAATAATTTTATCCTGTCAAATGTTTTGTATGTGTCTATTTGCAGGAGTGCTTTTAAAATGTTAAATGAACTGTGAAAGGGAAGCAAAATACACTATATATTTGGTGCAAGGTAATTTTACAGACACTCTTTTGTATAGGGTCTATATTAGAACCATGAAAAGTCAGTTCAGTGAATGGTATTTTACATCGAAAATGCCATTCAATGAACTGTTATAGTGAGATCGTGGTACAGTGAAGATCGTAAAATTTGCCCTTTCCTCATTGTAGTGTGATTTTGGAGTTAGTATATGCCATGCTGCAGAACATTGGAGAGTATATGAGGTTTGCACTACCACAGAGAAGACAATGCAGTCTTTTTGTGACCTAAACCATTTTCCTGAGGTACTGAGCACCACAGATTGCACCCATATTGCAATAAAGGCCCCACCTGGGTAGCAAGAAAAAAAGGTATATTAACAGTAAGAGGTTACACTCTATCAACTGCCAGGTGGTTTGTAATACACAGGGTATAATATATTATGTATTTCGAAGTCACCTTGGCAGAGCCTACGACTCCCACATATGTCACATAAATGGTTATACTATATGCTTTACCGAGTGGAATGCAGGCTTCTAACATTTGCAAAATATCAATATTTTATCACAGATTTCAACACACTCCTATTATAATCCTAATTTTTGAAGTGATGTTCTAAATGTTTTGTGTGTGTGTGTGTGTGTGTGTGTGTGTGTGTGTGTGTGTGTTGTACCACATCTAGGTACACGGATACACACATATAGCCATGCAAGAATTCAAATGACATTCCTAAACTGATAGATATTTCAACTATGTAGTATCTTATGGGGAAGTGATTTGATAAAGCCTTTGAATTTGTTACTAATACAGTGAAAAGCATGAGACAAAATGTAAAATTATTCTTTAGACTTGTATTATACAATTTATTCTAAAGTAAGCTAAAGTAATTTCAAATAAAGTTTATAAGACCTTGCAGGATGATTTTAGTAGTGTTTCTGATGGTGCATTTTATTAAATAGTGGTTAATACTGAGAGCAGTGATTTAAAAAAATGACTGGTATGCTATACAGATTTTTGTTTCAGATCTGAGGATGTAGACAGTGTTCTCAAACAAAATGAAAGCATTTAATTCTATGAAATTGAAAAAATAATTAAGATTAGTGAAATAATTTTGTGATAACGAATAAATGCCTTGCTTTTTCTGTTAAATTTTACAATCCACTAGCCTTTTAAATAACTTTATGTAATATATTCTTTTACCTGTCATCTCTGCTTTCAAGGGGTTATACAATGTTATGGAAACAGTCCACTGAATTCCTAAGTATTTGAAAAGCTCAGAAGATGGGGAGTTCAAAATGGCCGCTGTTCTGTGAGCACTGCTAGCACCTAGCTCTCTGAAATACCCTGGAATAAAATAAACCCAGAAGACATCACAGAATAAAAAACGCAGATATAAGACATCTATTCCTGATAACAAACAACAATCAAAGGAAGAAAAAACAGCAACAGATTCCTTTTAAAAACAACAGGATTATCTGAAATCTTAGAAATAACTGAAGCCCTGCACTCATATACAAAGTCTGAAAAAGCACCAAGCAGCAGGATGTCGAAAGAAGAAAATAATATGGACACTGTAACAACTAAGACCAAATTCTTGGTACTAACCTCACCAGATAAAGATACAACTCCAAAAAAGACTAAGGACAAATAAACAATCAGACAATACTAAATCTACAGGTAAAACCAAGGCAGACCAGCCAGCTAACCTGGAAGACATTAAAACTGCTTTACTACCTATTCAGCAAGCAATACAGGAACTATGTTTACGTGTGGAATAAAGGGACATCAGCCAACATGATTTACATTATTTCATCAGTATTTATTGGGAAATCAGACTAGACAGTATGCAAACAATGGACTCCACAAGTTGTGATGATAGGGAATGACCATTGTATGGTAATTAACTAGATTGAATTAAGTCAAATAGACTACACCAGTACTTCTGGAAATAGTCTTTTTCTTATCCAATTAAACAATTAAACAATCCAATTTGTAAATAGTTGTATATATTGTAAATAATGTCTTTCTAAGAACATACCTCCTTACCTTTCTCATGTTAGTCATAAATCTGACATAAATATGTTTCTTAGATCATCACTCACCCTTGTAATTAACAAAGTAAATTGCACCTTATCATGTACTTCAGTTGTTATTATAAGGGGGTATCTGTATCATTATCTGTCCCTATGATATGTGTGTTTTATAGAGCAATCCTGCGTGTTTGGGATAGCACTTAATCCATTCTACTTTTATATGTTTTATTGGTGACTACTTGCTATTGCCTCAGTACGGATGATTATTTTTGCTTATTAACACATCTATAATCTGTTTAGACAGCAAGTTTTTTTTTCTCAATCTCTGTAAACATAGTATTATGGCAGTTTTGTCATATGTCTGTTTTGTCTTAAATTCTAAAAAAATCAATAAAAATTATATTTGAAAAAAAAGGAACCATCTTTACAATGTCAAACACTTGGTGATTCATTTAAGCAAATACTAACTAGAATGGAAAAATCTGAGGCAAAAATACTACAAAAATGAAATAAAATAGACTCTGTTGCTCAAAGAACTGATTCCCATGACAAAGATATGCAAAGTCTACAAACAAAAATAACAGACCTAAATATGTAGGCTTTGGCAGAATATACACCTGGCTAAGCCTGAAAACATTTTTTTCTCTCTTCCCCTCATTTTCCTACTTCTGATTATAGATGCCAATAATGTTTTTTTTTTCCTGTAATCTGCTATAGATTGGCACAGTAGTCTGTATAGGCACTGAAGTAGGTAAAAAAACCTATTTAAAGGAGAGGGGAAGTAAGAGAAGAATAAGGAAAAGGGAAATGTAAACAAAACAAGTCTGTCTTAAAATTTAGGCCACATTGTTGTATATCTTGTTATAGCTAACTGAGGATTTGAATACTAACATGTTGTTTAAAAATGCATTATTAGAAGGAATAAGCTGCATGCTAAAAAACTATAAGTTCTGTGCTGTAACCATAATATTATAATTGTATAATAGTTTTAAGGAAGAGACTAGGGATATTTCACAGCAGTGTTTTTTAGGGAACTAGTTTGTTAAGCTTTGTCTGTATTGTATATAGTAACGTGAGGGGGCTAACGTGCTTTCAACCTACACACAAAGAGAAAACACAAGCAAAGACCAGAGGGAAACTAAAAGTATATGTTAATCTCTCACTTTATTCCCCCTTTTATTCCTGGTCCAGGGGTACAGTGGGTAAGCATAGGGAATGGACGGGAATAGTTAGATAGTTTCCAAAAAAACATATCAACATCACATACAAAGACCATAAAACCAAATTAACATACAAGTCATGTAGAGCAAACATACTTAACAAATAAATGTGGGAAATAGAGACATGGAACGTTAAAGGACTCCAAAATAAAGAAAAAAGAAAATAATTTTTGCATCTTACCCTGAAAACCAAAGCCAATCTTATATTAATGCAATAAACATACTTAATTACAGAACAATGGACAGAAATTGGGGAAAAAATGGATAAGACAAATTAAAGCAACAGGGGATAAAACAAACAATGCTGGTATTGCCATAATAATTAAAAATCAATTCCAGGACAAGATACTTGAGACTAAGCTGGACAAAGAGGGAAGATGGTGTTACGTAACATTTACCAACCCAGGATTACCAAAACCTATAATGGTGCTTAATCTATATGCACCCTGTAGCAACCAACATCACTTTTTTATGTCACTTTACTGAATTCTAAACCATCTTAAAGATCACTACCTAATAACTGGGTTGACTTGAACACATACAAAAACCCAGAAAAGGACAAATCTAACCCAAGTAAATCACATAATAAACAAGCCACAATAGCCCTAAATGAACTTAAACAAGACTTTAAACTATATGACCCTTTTAAATATGGAAATAATGAGAATAAATCTGGGAAATTCACATTCTACTCATAATGCCACAAAATGTGATCAAGAATAGACTTCTTTTTAATCTCAGAGATATTCATTAACATGGATCCAACAACAGTTATACACACTAGATTTTTCTCGGATCATTCCAAAGTCACATTTTTTATCAACTGGGACAAAAACTGTACTTAGCAAGTAGAGGTCATAACTGGTCATTGAATCCTAACCTGATCATCAAAATAGATGTAATAAAAGAAGTTGAAGAAATATTAAAGACATCCCTTGCAAATATCTCCAAATCCCAAGTCCCAATAGACATAGAATGGGCTGCGGCCAAATCACAAATCAGAGGAATATTCATCAAAAAAGCAGCGTATTATAAAAAATACAACTAAAAGAGGAGTATACATTGAAAGGGAAAATTGAACAACTTGGAAGAGAACTACTAAATAACCCTAAGAGCCAAACTGAAGTTGATCTCCTAAAACTACGAGAGCTCTATATGTTAGAAACCAGAAATCTGTCATTTTATGAGGTAAGAATGTTAACTAATTATGCAGAGGAAGCACAAATACCATCTACAGCTTTGGCCAGAATCATCTCTCAACACAAACCCACCTCAAATATATCACAAATAAATTACAGGAACAAAAATTACACAAGAAATGAAGAAATTATCAATGTATTCGAACAAATATATTCTCATATCTATGGAGAACAAACATAACAAACTTCTAAGGAAGATAGAGAGCATTTTCTTCAAAAGCTAAAATTCCCTAAACTAGATTTAGATCAACAACAAAAAAAACTAATGGAACCTATTTTCATCAATGAGATAAGCACAACAATTAAACATTTAAAGTCACATAACGCCCCAGGACTTCAGAATTTTATAAAACTTTCAATCCCCTAATTGCTAAACTACTATACTATGTGCTGAACTATATAATAAATAACAACACAAATGATATTCACTTCAATGTCTCCAAAACTTTCATATTAAAAGAACATGCAGACCCTAACAACCCAGATAGTTATAGACCCATCTCCCTTTTAAATATAGATACAAAGATCCTGACCTCAATACTCACAAATAGATTAAAAAACATGATAGAGAAAATCATATCTCCAGAGCAATCTGGGTTCACAACACAAAGACAGAACAGCGACAGCACTCTAACACTGGATGCATTAATATCCTTTGCAAATCAGAGGAATATTAATATCTATGCAATGGTAGTAGATGCCCACAAGGCGTTTGACAGGGTCAACCTAGAATTTTTACTTCAAACATTACCTTATTTTGACATACCTATCAATTTCATTCAGATCATCCAAATTCTTTATAGCAATCCATACACATCCCTGTATATAAATAAAACATGGTCAAATAGAATTATGATAAAAAATAGAACAAGACAAGGATATCCATTATAGCCCTTTCTATTCAACCTATACCTAGAGCCCCTGTTTCTTTATATTAAACAAAACACATACCATAACCCCCCTCAACACATAACTTCAAAGTATATCTCACCGCCTTCGCAGACAATCTGAACATATGCTTCATTACACCAAACTCAGACATAACCAAAATAATAACTGCAATTGAACAATTTTCAATCATGTCTAACTACAAATTAAACCTCAATAAAATTAATATCTTCCCCTTAAGGCCACCCAAACTTATCTCATTAATATCACTAATAGATACAATAAAAATTAAAAAAGAAACCAAATATCTGGGAATTACTTTCTTCCAGAGCAACAAGGAATTCTACCAGCATAACATAACTCTTAAATGGCAAAGCATAATGCAAGACTGAAAAAGGTGGAATATCCTTAAGCTACCATTTCTGGCCAAAGTATCAATAATCAAAATGAACATTTTTACCTATGACATCACAGATAACTATACACGATAAATTTTTCAAACATATTCATACCTTCCTAACAAAATTTATATGGGAACCCAAAAAAAAACAGAATCTTGTGTCAGAAACTAACACTTCCCAAGAGCAAAGGGGTCTGAACCTACCAGATTTTAAAATGTATTACTCTATTATCAACACTGACAAAATATTGAGAATAGCAGAACATAACCCGACAATGAAAACTTGGTCACCTCCTTGGGTGACAGTATTCTATAGGTACATTAAAGCATTAGGCATCAATCCCAAAGTGCTTCCCTTTTGAAACAAAAAAGATTTATAAACCTACAACATTATAGATCCCTTAAAACATTATATAAATATAACACAAAGACTTTCATTCCTTAAACCTTGGGCAAGCTATGGTAACACTACAACTCCTCCATAAAAATCCAAATCTAAAAATAAATAACAAGATGCTAGACCTTGACTCTTTTCCTCGATTAAAGAACAAAATAATCCAAGATATCTACCCATACCTTAACTGTATAATCCAAGAAATGAGAAGTAACCTAAATCTACCCAAATCATATATAATCATTCTAAGACAAATCAGTGTTGTGTTCCAACTATCTCCAAAACTTTATTATACTTAAATAGTGACATGGAAAACTGTACTCTGCTTTGGAAGACTATTCTTACAACAAGGAAAACAATATCTAACTCATATAAAATGATAGGCAAAATCAAATTTCAGAAGGACCTCCTTTTCTGTAACTACTGGAGAAAATTAAAACCATCCATAGACGACCAGCAAATAAGTCATGCAATCAATCTAACACTGAAAATTATATCCCTTAAAAAACTGTCATACACGTAGCTCATGATAAATAATAATGCTTATTTCACACCCACAATACTCCACAAATTCAATGCATCAGAATCACCATACTGCCCACACTGTAAGGACCAGGTAGCAGACCTAATGCATATATTTTGGAGTTGCAAATGTGTGTACAAACTCTAGAATTCCCTCAAGATACAACTGCAAAAAATGGGATATCAAACATCAACACTAACATCGGAATTTACCCTTCTACATATTCTCCCATCCAACATATCAAGAAAACAAGCAAATATACTTATAATAATTTTCTTACTAATGAAAGCTATACATAGCTCTCAAATGGTTAGACCCTATAAATATCTCTTGGGCGGGATTCAAAAAAATAGCTATAAAACATCTTTTAGCTCGTAAAATAGTAATGGATAAAAGAAACAAAAATATGAAAGCCCGAGAAATTTGGGAACAAGCCTTTAACATCATATTAGCATAAAACATAGTAACAAGGCACAAAGGAACATAGAAATATACACACGTTCACACAGTTAAGCTATGGATTTGAAATCATTATTGTATAATTATTATTGTTTTTATAACAACAGAATTGACTGAGAAAGCTTCTATGTATATAGTGTAAATAGATATGTTTTATGACCTACATGTTACTATATTGACTACAGTGTATAACACTCACTTATGGTCATGCTGTAAGAATGGAAATGATTGTGATTTATCTTCTTCTTCTTCTTCTTTTGGCTTTTCCCAGTTAGGGGTCACCACAGCAGATCACCTGTCCGCTCATGACTGGCAGTGGAGTTTTACAGTGTTGAGTTGCCAGCCCAGCGCCCAACCTTCCAGTGAAGGCACACACACACACTTACACCTAGGGCCAATTTGGAGTGTCCAATCCACCTACAGCATGTCTTTGGGATGTAGGAGGAAACCGGTGCACCCGGAAGAAACCCACATGACCACAGGGAGGACATGCAGACTCCGCACAGAAGGCACCCCAGCCGAGGATCGAACCGGAGAGCCTCTTGCTGTGAGGTGACAGTGCTAACCACTGCGATTTATATAAATATAAAATGAAAATAAAAATTATTGAAAAAAAAAGAAAAGCTTAAAAGATCTCTTTTATTGCTGCTCACTGTGTATTATAAACACAATATAAGAATCTCCATGTAATTGAGCTGAGGCTAACTTTTTAAGAATGACATTCCTGTGAGCTCTCACACCTACACACACACACACACACACACACACACACACACACACATATATATATTATACTAAAAAATTAACAAAACAACTAGAAGAAGAATATCTAAATTAAAATAAAAACTTCATTCATCCTGGTAGAAACCAATAAAGAACAAAAGCGCTCAACACCGGATCAGCTAATTTTGTTCTACCAGGGTGAATGAAGTTTTTATTTTTATATTAGGATCCAAGAAGACATTGGAAACAAAACATACACAAAACTTACATTTATTTAACTTCCATAAATAATATAGTAACCGATTTTGCTCTGCAATCACAAAATAGAACGGTGCATTCATAACAGTGTCTAGTTGGCACAGCCCTTCCAGGATGCAGGCTGTCTCAAAACTAACAGGAAAGTTCCAATCTGTAGACCTGTCTTCAGACTCACTCTCTGCTGCAAGCTCAGATACTTCAATAATTCACTTTACGGGCCTACCTTCAGCTCCAAAAACAGGTACTTCCACTAGACACAGTCCAGAAGCTACACTCCAGAGGTTACTCCTAGTTTGGCTCCTCTTTTGGTTCATGCTTCCAGATTTTCCTTTCACTACATCTCCAATATTCCTTTACTGAGAAATTAACTTCCTAAATTTAGTTCTTCAGACTACTCTTTTTATACTAGAGTAACATACAATTGAAGCCGTTTGCTTTGGCTAATTACTGTGGGAACCACTGTGAAAATGTCCCTACACATGATAAATTCTGAGAACACATTTAATGCAGTTAAAGACACATATACCTTTTCCGTCTTTAGTATGTTACAATATCACAAACACCTTGTATAGTATACACATTTTTCATCAAACATATTACAATATAACAAATATTTGTAGATTCAACAGGCTCAACAACATCATGTACAGTACACGTACAAACATAAATATTTTTTTTTTTAAGAGAGAGAAATACATATACATATATTTAATATACATTCAGTTCCACTCACACACTCATATGTGTTTGTATGACTGCACATTCATGTGTGTGCATATGTGTATGTATATAAACATATATATTTGTGTGTGTGTATGTGTATGTACACACACACACACACACACACACACACACACACACACACACACACACACACACACACACACACACACACACACACACACACACACACACACACACACACACACACACACACACACACACACACATGCATATATTCTCCTACTTTATACACCCTTATCTTGAGACCTTAGTGTTGTACAGCAGATTAACTTTCTTTCCTCCTTGGTATTAATGTTCTGATGCAAGGTCCAGCTGTCTAAATGTAAGCATGGGGAGAGGAAACAGTGAGAGGAGATGACATTAGAGAGTTTGCTATGTGTCTCAAAATGCCATTGCTCAAATGTAATAAAACTGAAAAAAATATGCATGTTCCTTATTATTCACAGCAACTACAGCTTAGTTGTCACTGTGCTCAAGTCACAGGATGCATAAATAAAAATAGATAAATATTATTAAACTAATGCAGTATGGCTTTGAGTATCCTTATTATAGTAACAGAGAAAAAGTAATTTTGGGCATTTTATATACAAAGATAGTATGAAGAAACAGTCTTGATTTCTAAGATTTATGGAAATGAATAACTCTCACATGCTAGTTTGGAACCTTTTAACACATAATTTTAAATTTAAAAATATCTAGCTTTTTTTTGTTTTCTGCAGTATCTTTGTGAAATAGATTTGTTAACGTTCCACTCCTGTCAATTAAGAAAGTCGTTTTCTGCTGTTATTCATCAATGTTTTGTAGACTAACAAGAATGTTGGTAGTTCAGCAAACATCCCAGTTACTAAAACATTTTATTGGTATCGTTTTTAAAAGTACACAGATTTCAAAATGCAAACTGTGCTGTTTAAAAATAAATCAATAATAAGTTACTGAAAAACTGTAATAACTACATACTGCATTTGCAATGTTTATAGTTAATGGCCAAAAGTGGATATAAAAACACCCGAAGTTTGACAACAGAATTACAGTTCATTTACTTCAAACTTATTCCCCTTAAAAACCTTAAATATACACAGATCATGATACTTCATAACACATCTTACTCTAATCATTCTAAATAAAATATACCCAACCACCTCTCCATTCTGCTCCTACTGTGATAATCACAAGGCTGATTTTCTCTACGTCTTCTGGAGCTGCAAGTGCACCTACAAGCTTAGAGTCCAACTAGAAAAAATGGGCTATGAAAAATCAACCTTATCTTGGAAGCTAGCTCTCCTACACATTACCCTTGCTGGTCTGAATAAACTTCAAACACATATATTAATAACACTAGTTTCATTACTTAAATACTACATTACATTACATTGGAAGGATAGAGCATCACTCACTTGGGAGGGTTTCAAACAAGTAGCTACCAAATACCTACTAGCTCACAAATATTTAACCTACACTCAGAAATCCCACACCCATTTCACAGAATTTTGGAAATCCCTTTTTGAACATATTCTAGTTTGAAGTTGGTATATATAATTAATGATGGACTTTTGGCTTATGTGTAAATAGTTTTCACTATTTTACTTTTATGTTTTATTATTCACTAATGTATTCACTGGTCATTTGTTACCTGTCAATTATCAATGTTATGTTCAGTGTATCTGTTTTCATAAAAAAAAGAAATAAAAGATTTTACACAAAAAAAAAATTGCAGTTCATTTATGTGACACTTCTGACCTCTACTGTTCACCTCTGGAACTGCAAAGTTTCTTTTGAAAGAAAACCAAGACACTGGAACACCTATGTAATGTATTAATTCAGTTTTGTTCAACCTTTTTTCAGACTGATATTTATATTTCTACATGGCACTGGTTGCCATCCGCCCCATTTATTTAATTCTCTGCCATATGGAAAATCTTTACTTTTGTATAGAATTTGTAATAATTATGAGGACCTAACTGTTGCAGACTGCATTAATGTTTATACATAGAGGTTATGATGCTAACATCATCTATGATGCTTTGGATAACATTTTTTTAAGTAAAAATATTCCTAGTCGGGTGAATATAGGTAGTTTTTGTCATGATAATGTAGATGTTTCAGACAAAATATATTATGTAATGACTTATAATGTCCTAAGTGAGGAAATATTTAAACAGGTTAAACATTTTTAGACATTTTAGACATAAGGAGAAAAATTTGGGGAAAATGTTGTATAAGTATCCAACAGCATCATTTAGAAAGGGACCTAGTTTAGCTGACAGACTACTTAACTCATATTTTCTTGTACCTGAAGAAAATTTAAGTACTGGCTTAAGGTGCTATGGCACTTTTCCCTGTGGTAAATGTAATATTTGTGAGTGTGTGGTTACTGGCTTTAATAATATAAATAATATTACATTTGAACTAATGGGTTCTTTTTCATGTGCTACTGAAGGTATTATTTATGCCCTTCATTGTCCCTGCAACTTGGTGTACATTGGCGAGAGCAAAAGAGTTTTTAGAACGCGAGTGCAGGAACATATTCATGATATAAAGAAACAAAAAGTAGAAAGTTCAGTAGCTGTTCATTTTAAGGAATGTCATGATAGTAACCATAGAGTGCTAACAGCTACTATCTTAGAAAAAGTTTTTATTAAAATAGGGGATGCTGCTTTATTGAAAGAAAAATTGTTGTTTAAAGAATCAGTTTTCATTTTAAAATATAACACTCTTGCTCCAAGTGGACTCATCGCTGAAGTTACTTGGAGATATTTACTCTTAATTGACTCTTAAGTGTTTTCTTAATGGTGTTATTGTCTAATTGTTGTGCATATATAAGGGGTATGTAATTTTTCTGTATTTTACTTCTTGAAGGCTGTGAGAGCTAAGGCACTAAAGTTTTGGCAATAAATTCTTTGGTATTGTTGCCTGTGGTTTTAATTTTTCTACATTTTTTTATTTTTGTTTTGTGGCTGATACTTATATTTCATCTCCATTTAATGTTTCCTCTCCCTTTGTGCATTAGCTTGCCTCACTGTCGACATTTGTTTGCCTGTCTGTCTCTGTCAGTGTATATGTCTCTGCACTTACACATTTCCATCTGTAAGCTTGTATATAACTTGCTACATAACTTTTGTCAAACATTTTTGCCATTGGAATGTTATATTATCCAATAAGTACTTCAGCAATTTGATATTATTTTATTATTTAGCAGAGTCAATAGTCAAATGAGGCCCTACGCAGGGTACTGGATGGTGCCTCTGCCACATCAGCCTCCCCATCCCATTTCAGCATCTCATCACATGGCTATTTCTTCCCAGTTACCATAAACGCTGTTTAAACCTGTCAGAGTATGCAGTCTATTTTCTTCTTTACTTTTACAGTGATTACAGACATTTGGATTTAATTTAAAACTTTGATTTCAAAATTTGAAGCTCAATGATTTGCTAAACAAAACAACACAGTCTCACAATAAAAACAGACTTAGCATGAACAGTAAACTTCTTTGCCCTTGAAACTCACATTTATTGAAACAGCACTGAAACCCAGATTCAAAGGAAATACATCTGGCCAGTGGCAGTTTACATTTACCTTTGGGCTGTTTTCATACCATAGGTCCTTTGCACTCAGTTCTAAGGACCATGCATACATGCATGTGTTCTTTCATTCAGCTTCCTGATTGTATTAAATTATATTCCTTGTATAATACAGCACTTGTTACAGTGTTTTTAACATTGTAGTTTTGAACATTTTTCCATTAAGCAATGAAACAAAATGTATGAACCAATAATGGCAAAACTACCCATTTCAGAACATTTCAGCCATAAAAGGCCATTCAAACATCTGTTATTACATTCAATCAATATCAGTAAATTTGCACAATCTCTGCAAAAGTAAAAGTTATCTGAATAATTCGACCTTAAAGAGATCTGTAACTAATGAAGAGGTTGCTGCTGGCAAACAACTTTACATTTCAGTGTTGCATCCATAACTTCAGTGCCTGCTGCCCTTGAAGAATAAATTCTCTATGTTACATTCAAACAACAACAAAAAAATTGGTAAGCGGGTAATATTGCAATAGAGAATGGCTGGTAAACTACCAACAGGTTCATAGTGGGTCTATATTATATAATCAAACTTTCAAAACTTCGAATCCCATATGTTCAACAACATATGATCAAAGTTCAAATATATAATAAAAAACAAAATAAACCTTACCTTAACAGTGCAGCCCCCCACACACCCCCCTACTTAAATATACCAACTCCGAGATCACACTTCAGTGCAGAAAAGGGAAATTCTCCCATTCTGCACTGAATGGCGCCGTTATGCTTGACCTTCGAACACTTGAAATGTCGATCATATGGTGTCGACCATATGACATTCGACATTTCAAGCGTTCGAGGTTCTAATAAAAACCCTTCATAGTTACTAGGCATCTCATCTAAAGGAGGAGAAAGGAGGTACACACGGCTTACCTTGACCTTGCTAAAGCATTTGACACCATTCCCCATTTGGGTATTATTGATAAATTCACCAACCTGGGCATAAACCTTTATGTCACAAGATGGATCGCAAACTGGCTCTCAGACAGATCCCACAAAGTAAGAGTAGCAGGATCTATGTCCGAATCCAGACCAGTAGCGAGCGGTGTGCCTCAGGGCTCTGTCATGGGGCCCCTCCTGTTTGGCATATACTTCTCAGAAGTACAGGCAAGCACTGAAGTGCTGTGGCTGACCAAGTTTGTGGACAACTGCAAACTGGGTGCTATAATAGAGTCTCTGGCTGACACGGATATCCTCCAGAAGGGCCTTAATGAGACTGATGCATGGTGTCAAAGCCATCGTCTCAAGCTAAATGCTAAAAAATGTGTAGTAACCCCCTTTGGAAAAAACAGAGTACCCACGAACTACCACATAGGAGGTAACCCCCTGAAATCTGAAGTAGTAATAAGGGATCTAGGGACCCAAGTAGATAGTCAGCTTTCCTTTGATAACCATGTTGCCAAGGTGGTTAGAAAATCCTTCTATGTGACCCATCTGATCACGAAAGGGTTCACATCAAGATCTAAGGATGTAGAGGTGCCCCTCTACTCTTCCCTCATAAAACCCATTATTGAGTACAATGCACCAATTGGAATGTACCTGGCTAGGCATCTCCAGCAGCTGGAGGGACCACAGAGGTACCTCACTAAGAGGATCACTGGCCTCAAACAGTTGCCCTATGCAGCACGATTGAACAAACTAAGACTTTACTCTGTTGCATACCGCCTTCTCAGAGGCGATCTCTGTCTAACATACAGAGCCATGTCCAACCCAGAACTGTTGAACATGCTCCATCTTAGCAAAACCAAATCCACTCGAGCTACATGCTCTAGGGATATAAACCTCAGCACAACAATGAATAGAACATGCTGGAGGGATAGATTCCCTTCGCAAAGACTTCCCTGCTATGGAACAAGGTCCTGATCTACATAAGACAGAGCCCCTCACTATCACTCTTCAAGAGGAACCTTGACAAGTGGATGGGTAACAGAAAGTTCACCCCAGGGATCATACCAACAGCTCTACTAGATAGGGGCCAAGGGTACTAGCTGCTAGATCAAGGACCTAGGGAACTAACCAAAGGGGCGGTGAATACCGCACAATGTGGCTGGGCTAATATATGCCTTCTGGCAGATAGCCCAGTACCTACCTATGAGCCTATGAACCTCCATTACCCCTTAAAGAACACCTCAGTATCAGAAAACTATCTACGTGATGCGGAGTAGAATCCACAGCCTTCTGCACCAAAGGCAAGTATGTTACATGCACAATCACTGATAGCCATTTACTAAACAAAACAGTTGCACATTGAATACAGACTTAGCATGAGCAACAGTAAACTTTTCTTCCCTTGAAACTCACAATTCCTTGAAAATGCACCCCTGATGATTAAGTGAGTAGCCTGGAATCTGATAGTTGATGTAGAGGACTCAGGCTATTGTCCCCTTTAATCAATGTAAGGGTTTAAGCCTGAGCAAGTTAATTAACTAACCTGCAAGCCCTAACTAGGACATTTTATACAGACACACATACACACACACACACACACACACACACACACACACACACACACACACACACACACACGCACATGCACACGGGCACACACACACACACACACACGCACCCTATCATGGCAAGCTTACACTTATCAAAAGAATAGGCTCATTCGTCTCTCTCACAGACATTTTAATTCAGTGCAAAAAGTAGCAGAAAAGGGAAGGTTACGCATGCGTGCATCATACTGAAGATGCTCGCACAAACACAGAGTGTATAATAAAGTTCCAGTGCTTAAGCATGCATGTATGTCATTGCAAAGATGTACATACAATGCATCCTTAAAGAAGAAATGTAATTTTTTAAATTGTTTTAATTAAAAAATGAAATGTGCTATTCCCCGGACAGCACCCCTCCCCAAGTCAGTGGGTCCTACTTAACTACCTAGGTTGTCTTATTACTGGCCTTAGGGCCTGGGTTATGGTTGGAAAAGGTCCTAAATCCAGCATAATTAACAACTTAATAAATACATTCACAACCGCCAGAAACATACGAAATATACTTTATTTTCTGAGAAATTGATTGAGTTGTTTAAATATTTTTGGGGTGATCTAAAAAAATGTAAAAATTTGGATTTCATTAGTAGAAATCGACCCCAAATTTCTTATATGAGAGGAAGGAGTATTAAGGATTTTCTAGTACAGGGTAGATTTAGTTTGCCTATGGCAAAGAGAAATGATGGAATTGTTTTAAAAGGAACATTTCTGTTGTGGTTTTATAGTTAATAGTTTATTTTAGAAATCAATGGAAATAAATTTCAAGTACAGGGTAGTTTTGGATGTTTAAGTGAGGGGTGATATATGCTTTAAAATGTCTATGTAATACATTTTATATAGGGGAAAGCAAGAGACATTTTTCTGTAAGATTGAAGGAACATATAAGGGACATTAGGAAGGGTAAAATGGAAAGCCCTATAGTTATGCACTTTCAAGAATTTCAGAATGGGGATCCACAGGGATTAGAAGCTCCTATTTTGGAACAAAGTAGTAATGAATGGTTTGATATATGTAAAAAATATATCCGACCAACAAACCAAATGAAGGACAGAAGGACAGATGATCAGTATCCAGAACCAGTCGTAAAGTCAGTTGTAATTTAGAAATAAATTTTATTTCACCAACTACTTAGAAACAACCACTAGTACTTGAAATTGCAATCAAAAACCAAGGGCCTTCATCTCTGACTATTCAGAGACTTTATCAAAGTGAAAAGCAACCAAAGAAACACCATTTAAATAACCCACACCTAATTAAATTCAACCAATAATATAAAGCAGCTCATTTTAAGACAGCTGAAATGATGTATAAACATATCATAATAACACAAGTAAACACCTGAACCATTTGTGTAACTCCATTGTAAGGAATTTGAAGGCCTTTTCTTCAAGTTTACAATTATTGATTTTTTTGCATATGGACCCGAGAGGTCGCCCATGGCCTTTACAATTGGAGAAGTCGGAAGCCTTATGGCAGTTAAGAACTAATGCTATGTAGTGGCCTGGCTTAAACGACCATTTTTCCATTTTGTGTTTTTTGAAATTAAAAGCCCTTGAAAGGTAATAGGTTACATCTAAAGTTGGTGGATATGTTAGTGGTTTTACTAGATGAATTGTTTAAATGAATGCTGATTTATTTTTATTTCTTAATATTTTAACATTTTAATGATTTAATAATTTAGTATTTATGCAAGTAGGATATTTATTAAAGGTAATATTTATGAATTGTATTTATAGTTTATATTTTATATATATATATCCGTTCAGGTGTTGGTTGCTTTTCACTTTGATAAAGTCTCTGAATATTCAGAGACAAAAGCTCTTGGTTTTTGATTGTAATTTCAAGTACTAGTGGTTGTTTTTAAGGAGTTGGTGAAATACAATTTCTTTTTATATTACAACTAACTTTCCGACTAGTTCTGGATCCAGAGCATCTGTTCTTGGTTTGATATATGTGACATAAAAAGGAAGCTTTGGAGAAAAGATTCATTTTTATATAGAAATGTAATACTTTATCTCCCTGGGGGCTTAATAAGGAGTGTAATTGGAGAAGTTTTTGTAATTTGTGCTATAATTGTTTTAATTATGCAGTTAGTTAATTAGTTAATTAGAGAATAAGTATGTGTAATTAAAGGTTTTTGTGAAGGAATTGAGTAATACTCTGTAAAGGCTGAAGAGCTGAGGCACTAGAGGATATATATTTTTTGTTTTAATAAAGTGTATTCAATATTTTAAGGTAACTGGTCATCTTTCTTTTTTACTGTGGTTCCTGAACTTAATAAATACACTTGGACTTCTGGTTAGGCCAGTGATATAAGTGCAGCAGAACTAGTTTGCTCTACTAAATGTGCATTTGGTCCTCCAGATTCATAGTGGCACAGTTTTTATTGTGTTTGGACAGTGGTGCATCAGGTATGCAAGTAGAATCTCTCGAAGGGCTGCGATAAGAAAAAAAAGCTAATGCTTTATTAAGCCAGCTACATGGTGACCCAGCTGCTGTTAATCACAAGTTGGATTCAGCACTGGTAGAATACATAGACTGGTCAGACTTCAAAATCAAGGGCATAGAGGCTGCTTTCAATGCCCACACAGGATCGGGAAATCCAGAACTTGTAACAAAAAGTATGATAGTCTAAAGCAAAAGTGTAGTATTTGGAGAGTAAGCTAATTGTTTAGGAGCATAGCAGCTGTAGGAACAACCTGCATGTAATAAGGAATCCAGAGAAAGTGGAGACCATTCTGTGTATGGATTTCATGGTGGTAAAGATAGTGGAATGATCAGACATCTCAAAGCATGCAATTGTGCTTGAATAGGTGCATTGTGTTCCTGTTCCTCAATGAATAAGGACATGCTTCCTGAGATCTGTAGTGATCCACTTTTTGAGTTATGTAGTGAAAAAGAAGTTCTAGAGCCAGTTGTGGAAGCCAGAGAAGAGCATCACACTGGTCAGCACTAGAATATACATAAGCAGGACTTCTTGGTGGAAGCGTGTCAAAGAAAGGTGGAATTCTATACTACTATGAAGATTTACAAGCTGAATGGATGGAAATGCAGGCTGTTATATTGCGCAGTTTTGAAGGTCTCCCTGCTGGGTGGCCCAGTTTCATTTGTATCAGCTAAAGACACATTTAGTAAGCTACAACAGTCTTCAACAGTTGTCTCATCTAAATAGGGACTATATACTCATAACAATCAACAGGAACTATCATACAAAAGAACCTTAAATCAAAAAGGATGATTGACCTTTTTCCAGTATTCAAAAAGAGGATACAGGACAAACAAAGATGGCCCATGTGGCAGTAATGTTGGCAGGTGATAGAATATTCCAAACATGATTGTTCTGACACTGATCTTTAACTCTGCCCAGGTTGCCTTCATGCATGATGTAAAAGGGATTACAGTATTTTTCTTTAACTTTGCGCATGGAGCTAAGCCATACCTGCCATTGGTAATGTCAGAATAGCTTTATAATGATGGACAATGGCATAGTAGAAGTAGCTTTTCCATGATGGTCTGGGGGATGGTGGAGGGTAAATATGGGAAATTCTGAATTACTGTCTTGTGACTTGTCACTTCTAGACAGATATGAAGTAAATGTATTTTCTTATTTCAAAAGGCAGCAGATGTCACCTTCTGTTGTGTGCAAAATTTAAATTGTCATTGCTGTTTCTGTTGTACATAGTTATTAGGTTTTTGATCATTTGTTACCTTTTATTTTTTAATTTAAACATGGTGAGGCTAAAATACTAATATACAAATAATCAGAGAAATCCCCCCCTGGGATTCAGGTTCATATGTCTTTTGTTTGGAGATGCTTTGTTAGCATAAAGTGGCATTATGGTAGTAATCAGGGATATATTACAGAGTTGCATAAATTGCCATTTACTCTCATGTGGCCATAGTGGAACAGAAAAGTTAAGAAGTATTTGCATACATTAATACAACAAGGCTACAAATGAAGAATATCCCACATTCCTTAAGGGATCATATTTGGAAGGATATTTTTCATTAGCTCCTTTGGCATGGAAGAGGGGGATAATCATAGGTTCATAAGTTTGTATGAAATTACTAGGCTAACTGCTTAAGGTTCCTTACAAGCCTACCCAATATAACCAGATGTTACCCAATATATGGCCCCTAGGGACAAGAGGATGGCATGGATTTGTGCCAGTGCATTAAATGTCTTACAGACTGCCCCTGTCCATAAGGGACACAGGCACCACCCCAGGTATAAATTTGCAATTCCCTATCCATTGATCCAAATTATGTTTGAAGACAGCTGGGAAAGGGCACTGCTTAATGTGAATAGCAATCCTGTTCCAAAGAAGGTGCAATCTCTGAGACACATAAGTATCTCTCCAGCATGTTTGTTTTAGTCTAAGTTTAGATCTCTAGATGAGGAGACCCTCATGCTGTTCGACTTGCGGATGTGTAGCAGCTCCATCAGGACTAGATTTGTGAGGGCCTTGTAGGTCAGGAATAGGTCACCCCTTAATAGTCTGTAGGAGGAAGAGTAAAGGGATAGGGCTTTTAGTCTATCTGCATAGTGCTTGTTGTTTACACCCTGTATTTTCTTTGTGAGAAACCTCTGAGGTTGCTCCAGCTGCTGTAAGTGTCTAGTGAAGTACATGCCAATTGGTGCACTGTACTCAATTATTGGCCTAATGAGGGATGAGTACAGTGGGACTATAATTTCCTTGGATCTGGATGCCATACCTTTACTTATAAGTTGTACCACATAAAAGAACTTCCTCACCACTGTGGACACATGGTGGTCAAAGTTCAGGTTACTATCTATCTGTGTACCTAGATTTCTCAACTCTGAATCTACTTTTAGGGATATGCTATTGGTGTTGCAATTTGCAAGGGTATATCACTTCCCAAAGGGTTCATGTTTAGTTTTAAGCCATTATTCTGGCACCAATCATTTGTCTGACCTAGACCCTCCTGAAGGCTATCTACATCACTGGGGATGCAATGATTGCCCCCAGCTTATAGTCATCAGCAAATGCTGTCATCCAGAGGCCTTTCACATTAGTCTTGACATCTTAGGTTCATAGGTTCATAGGTAGGTACTAGGCTATCAGCCCTAGGGTCTATAGAAGCCTAGCCAAAAAGGTACCCTGGCTTTCACTACCCAAGAAAATTATTTTCCTGTGCCCCTGTCGAGCAGAGCCACAGATGTGATCCCCGTGGTGAATTTCCTATTTCCCATCCAATCAACAAGATTTTAATTGAAGAATGCTAATGAGGAGCGTTGTTTGATATAGATAGGTAGTTTGTTCCAGAGTAAGGGAAGTCTCTGGGACAGGAATCTATCCCTCCAGCATGTTCTGTTTATTGTGGTGAGAAGGTTTAGGTCCCTAGAGCATGTAGCTTGGAGGGATTGGGATTTCTTTAAGTGGAGCATGTCCAACAGCTCTGGGTTTGACATGGCTTTATATGTTAGGCAGAGATCGCCTCTGAGTAGGTGATATGCAATGGAGTAAAGCTGGAGTTTTTTGAGACGGTCTGCATGGGGCATCTGTTTGAGGCCGGTAATCCTCTTTGTGAGGTATTTTTGTGGCCTTTCCCATTGTTGTAGATGTCTTGTGAGGTACATACCAAAAGGGGCATTGTACTCTATAATGGGTCTAATGAGTGACAAGTAGAGGGGAACAATGACCTCTTTTTTCCTGGATGAGAAACCTTTTGTGATGAGGTGTGCCACGTAGAAGGATTTCCTGACTACTGTGGTGATGTGATTATCAAAGGAGAGACTACTGTCCACCTGTGTCCCAAGGTCTCTTATCACAATTTCAACGTTAAGTAGACTACCACCTATGTGGTAGCTCATGGGTACAGAGTTTTTACCAAAGGGGATGCAATGCACTTTTTGGCATTGAGCTTGAGGCCATGGCTTTGACACCAGGCATCTGTCTCAGTGAGGCCCTTTTGTAGGATGTCCACATCATTATGAGTTTCAATTATGGCTCCTAGTTTCCAGTCATCTACGAACTTTGTTAGCCAAAGACCTTCTGTATTAGCCTGTCCTTCAGAAAAGTAGATACCAAGCAGGAGAGGACCCAGGACTGAACCCTGTGGTACTCCACTTGTCACTGGTCTGAAGTCAGATTTGGAGTCTGCTACTTTCACAGTGTGGGTTCTGTCAGTGAGCCAGCTGGCAACCCATCTTGTGACATAGGGATTTATACCTAGTTTAGTGAGTCTATCTATAATTCCAGAGTGGGGGATGGTGTCAAAAGCCTTAGCAAGATCTAGATAGGCTGTGTGAACCACTTTACCCTCATCTATGGCTTTGGTGACTACTGCTTCAAAGAAGTCTATCAGGTTTAGGAGACATGATCTGCCTTTTACAAACCCGAACTGGGTGGGGTCCAGAGATTGGAGATTACCAATGTCTTTGTTTATAAGTTCCATGATGACCATGACCTTGCAGACCAGGCTCTTTAGGCTAATGGGCCGGTAGTTCCCGGGGTCCGTGGTGGCACCCCCTTTGTGGAGTGGGATAACCATCACTGTGGACCATTCAGTGGGCACAAAGCCTGAGGTGAGACTATGATTGAATATGGTGCTTAGGTGGGGTGCCAGTTCATTTTGTAGTTCACATAGAATGCAGACTGGGATGTTGTCAGGTTCCATGGATGCTGTGATCTTGGCTCTGGAAAGTGTGGATGTGAAGTTGTTCAAACTCGCCGTTCATTCTTTACTGATGGGTTCGGAGCCGATCCACAGATCAGAGGTTCCTGTTTGCTCGAGCCATTTTTGTCATCTAAATAAGTGTTTTTCGCAAGTTATTTCTAAAAATTTTTTCTATTATTCTATAGTTATTAGACTAGTTTGTGTAGCTTCTTACAAGCTCCCCTTTCCCTTCTATATTATTAGCATAGTTTAGTAGTTTGTAGTGGCCTCGTGTTTGGCCTAGTTGATAACTTACTTGTAGGTACATAACATTAGCTAGTGTTGGCCCCCTTTCTTTTGGTGTGTGTGTGTGTGTGTGTGTGTGTGTGTGTGTGTGTGTGTGTGTGTGTGTGTGTGTGTGTGTGTGTGTGTGTGTGTGTGTGTGTGTGTGTGTGTGTGTGTGTGTGTGTGTGTGTGTGTGTGTGTGTGTGTGTTTGTGTGTGTCTAATTTTTTTACAGTTATATCTATAAATGTGGCTGTTCACTAAGCTTGTTCTGCTTTGAGCTTAAGTGTGGTTCTATATATTATAGTCTGAGTGTTTCTTATTAGGCTTTTTGTGTGCTTTTTTGCTGTTAAGCCTAAGGCATTGTTGTTTGTTGTTTGATTGTTAAGCCTAAGGTATATGTTTTTGGGTATCTCTAAGGACAAGAACAAGCACCCAAAGTCTGGGTTTAAGAAATGCCCAGACTGTGGGCAAAAGATGCTTGTGACTGATGGCCACGTTCAGTGTGTCTGTTGCTTAGGTACTGTATAAGTGCAGGAGTCCTGCAGCATTTTCCACTCCTTTTCCTAGAGGGTCTTATTGGAAAGGAAAATGAAGCTAGTTGACAGAGGCTTGCTGAAGCATCCTTTTTCCGAAGCATTGAGTGACCAGGATGGGGCCAGCAAGTCCTCCAAGTCCTCAAAGTTTTCAGGGGACTCTAAGGAATCTAAAGTGTCGAAAAAGTCTAAGAAAGTAAAAAATCCTGGGACATTGGCTCCACAGATCTTGGAGCTGAGTGTCTTTTCATTTTGGAGCCGGCCCACAGTTCTGGAGCCGGTATCTGAGAGACCTGCATCTCCACTCCTTCAATCGGCACCATCGGTGCCCTCCTCTAGGTCTTTTGTCAGCCTCTCGGATTTGGATATGGACCAATCGGTGCAGAAGCTCTTATGGGCACCAGGCCTTGCTAAATTGTTGTCGGCTCCGACCCTAGCATCGGAACCGAAGACCACTGTCCCAGAATTGACTGCTCCTCCTCTGAGCCATACCAAGCCAGAGGTGGTCGACCTGTTGATCGTGGAGCCTTTGGAGCCGAGACCTGCACCAGTGTCCTCGGTTCCATCTACTCTGATGTCCTCAGCGCAGATCAGGACTCTAGAAGCCAACACTCTCCTGTCGCGTCCGGGGAGGATAGTTGCACCAACTTGTCGGTGATGACTCTTCCTCTCGGGGCTTCGGCTCTGATGAGCTTGGCTCCTACCTCTGGCTTGGAGCCCACGGCATTGGTGTGGGAGGGGCTGGTGGGTCCTTCGGGCCCATCCACTCCTTCTCATGGGAGCCGTGATGCCTTCGAAGCCATGAGGAGAACCTTGTCCCCAAAGACATCCACGACACCCGGTCTGGCTTCCTCTTCCCCCAAAGCACCTGTGTCTGCTTCTGCTTCCATCATCCAGACTAGGCGTAGAGACCCTGAGCCTCAGGTAGCCCCACAGGGTGCACCCTGCTCTTCTGAGACCTCCCCAAAAGATCCCATTGAGGAGGTTCCCACGAAGAGATTGCACAAGAGGAGACACTTGGACTCCCCACAGGAGTCTTTGACATCTGACACTGACTTGGATGAGTCAGAAGGGTCCCCACAATCCCCCTCTGAGGATATCTCCTTTGCAGAGATACTCAAGATCCTTAGGCAAAAGGGTGATTGGCAGTCCAAAAGCCCTACTGAAGATGAGTCAGTTCTCCTGAAGGCTTTCAGGTCTCAACCTTCCACCTCTTGGGTGTCTCCGCCCTTTGATGAGCTCATGCAGCTGGTCTCTCGGAGGGCATGGGAGTCACCGGAGTCCATGGAGCCTGTCCCACTGAGGCCTAACAAGTTTATTTCTGCTCCCATAGATAAATCCTTTTTGTCCAAAGGAGTCCCTGTTGATGTCATGGTGGTGGTGGCAGCCACCAAAAAGGAGATGTCTGAGACTTCCTCATCTATCTATCCTCCTAACAGAGAGTCTAGGATAATGGATAGATATGGGAAACGCATGTTTAGTTCAGTGACTTTTGCACTCTATGATCCCCAAACTATTTGACCCATTTCACTAGGTTGCAAATAATCTTCTTAAGGAGTTGGGAGATACTCTTCAGGGTACTGTAGCTGCAAGGGCTTCTGATAAAGTTGCCGTCTAGCTTGCTACCCTCAATTCCATTATGAACTCGTCCATGCATCTCATATCATATTAAGCTGATGGGACAAGTAGGGCAGCGGGTACAGGAATTGCTCTCAGAACACATTCCTGGATGTGCTTGTGCTCCTTTGCGGAGCCCTTTAAGTCTTCATTCGTAAACACCCCTTTTGATGGCTTATCTCTCTTTGGGCCTAAAGTGAAGAAAACTTTGACCAGGTGTGAACAGGAGGGAAAGACTCTGTCTGCCGTCAGAGTCAGTTTTTCCACCCCTACTCAACCTTACCCCAAAGGCCAAAGGGGAGGAAAGATATGGTTCCAAAAAGCCCAAGGAGCCTTTCAGGACACAGGTGGTGAACCACCCTCCAGAGGCAGAGGAGGGGGTAATAATGGAAGACGCCACTCTCTCGGCAGAGGGGGTCCACAACACCAGGGTGACAGAGATTACTTCTCTGGTCAACCCTATCAGCACTCCTGAAAGGAGGCCTGACTGTCCTGCCCTGGAGGCAGTCGGGGATCACTTATCATTGCACCTAGACACCTGGCAAGATATAGCAAATGACAGCTGGGTACAAAGTATTATTTCTAGAGGGTATTTCATACCATTCTCCACTCCACCCCCACCCGCAAGGAGAATCTCGGATGTTCCAACCAGTTACAGGGAACAAGCAACTATAAAGGTCCACAAGTTGCTAGAAAAAAGAGTCATCCAGCCAGTCCCAGCAGACCAAACAGGATCCGGAACTTACTCAGGATTCTTTTTGGTTCCAAAGAAAACAGATGACTGGAGACCCATTTTGGACCTCAGCAGACTCAACCAATTTGTGAAGAAAGAGAAATTCTGGATGGTCATGCTACAGTCTATACTTTCCTTTTTAGGGAAAGACAATTGGATGTGCTCGATAGATCTCAAGGATGCGTACTACCACATAAAAATGACCAGGCCATCCAGAGATCACCTGCATTGCCGGCTGGGAGCCAATCATTATCAGTTTTGAGCCCTGCCCTTTGGTCTCACTACAGCCCCCAGAGTGTTCATCAAATGCACGGCAGTGGTCACGGCTCACCTGAGGTGTCTAGGATTCCAGGTGTTTCCATACCTAGATGATTAGCTCCTTACCTCCACCACCAGGCATCAACTGATTCAGGTAAGGGAATACACTCTGACACTCTTCAATCACTTAGGCATTACAGTCAACTCAGAAAAGTCTGCCTTGTCGCCATTGCAGCATATCGTTTTTATAGCAGCAGAGTTAAACACTTTAACTACCAATCTACCACTACCAGTCAAGAGAGTCTTTCTTCTTCACCAGCATGTCAACTCATTGGTATCGAAAGACAGAGCACCAGCCGCAGATGTTCTAAAAGTTTTGGGTTTGATGGCTGCAGCGATCTTGGCTATACCATTAGCAAAGCTGTACATGTGGATTTTTCAATAGCTGCTGTTCACTCAATGGTCTTATCAGGAACTCCCAATGAATCATCTGATTTTAATTATGAACTCTTGCAAGAGAGATCTCCAGTGGTGGTTGACGTCTCTTCAGGTAACCATAGGACACCCCTTTGTACTACTCTCTCCAATAGCCACTGTGACCACGTACGCTTCCCTGATTGGGTGGGGGGGGGAGGCTTTTCAGGGAAAGACTGCCCAAGGCACATAGACGGATCAAGAGTCACATCTGCATATCAATGTTCTGGAGATGAGAGCAGTTCTTCTGGCATTGCAGTACTTCCAGGACTCTCTTCCTCTAGGAACGATTGCAGTTCAGACCGACAATATGTCAGTAGTCTGGTACTTGAACAAGCAAGGTGGAACCAAGTCTTACCCTCTTTGCCAAGAAGCCCTCAGAGTTTGGCAGTGTGCTGTCTCCTCCCAGTGCTTTCTGTTGGTAATGCACATCCTGGGGAGATCCAACATGATAGCAGACAAACTGAGCAGGGCAATCTTGTTGCCTCACGAGTGGTCCCTCAAGAAAGAGATTGCGGACAGGATTTTCTGTAAATTGGGCCAGCCTTGCTGCAATCTTTTTGACAGTCACATAAACATGAAATGCAGAAGCTACTTTGCCCTGATTCTCCCAACAGGAGAACCCCCGAGAGACGCACTCGTACATGATTGGCCCCTGTGTCTCCTCTATGCATTCCCTCCTATCCCGTTGATACCCAGATTTCTAAAATAAGCAAAATCTCTGGGAAAGACCATCATTCTTATAGCTCCTCATTGGCCTCGGCAGATTTGGTTCCCATTTCTTCATCATTATCTCTTGGAGGATTTATGGATTCTGGACCCAGTTCCGGACCTTCAGACACATCCGTCAGGGGACCTCCATCCTTCCTTGCAGTCAATGAAGCTAACAGCTTGGCTGCTCCAGTTCCCCTCATAGCCAGGCTTCATAATTTTTCCAATGAGACAAAGCAGATCCTTTTGTCTTCCCATAAGCCGTCCACCAGAAGATTATATCTTAGTAAGTGGAAGAGATTCTCCATATGGGCTTCTAAGCAGAACATTGATCCTTATCAAGCCCCCTTGAGTCCATATTAGAATTCTTGACTATAATCTTTAATAAAGGAGTGGCAGCCACAACACTTTGGGCCCAGTTGGCTGCTATATCTAACTTTCATCTTGGGGCTGACGGGCTAAACATAATGTCCCATAAGTTGTCCAAGGCCTTTCTTAAAGGAACTTTTCATATGAGACCTCCAGTGAAAACTCCTTGTTCTCCTTGGAATCTAAACTTTATGCTGTCTCGTATAATTCTTCCCCCATTTGAACCAGCATCATCTTGTGACCCCAAATGTTTATCGTGGAAAACCATATTTCTGGTGGCTATTACTTCTGCTCACAGAGTGTCAGAACTTCAAGCCTTATCTATCAGCCCTCCTTATTTGATTTTTCATGCTGATAGAGTATCTCTTACGACAAACCCCTCCTTTTTGCCCAATGTTTGTTCGGAATCTAAAATTAACCAAGTCATTGAGTTACCAGTCTTCTTCCCTAATCGTTCCAATAAATTGGAGTATATGCTGCACAAACTTGACATTCACAGACAGCTCAGATTTTATTTAGACAGAACAAAAGACATTAGGAAATCAGACCAGCTCTTTGTGTCATTTTCTGAAGCCCGAAAAGGTAGACCAGTGGCTAAAACAACGCTTTCTAAATGAATATCCGATTGTATCACTTTTGTTTATTCAGCTGCTAATATGCCCTTACTACACAAGATTAAAGCTCACTCAACCAGAGCAGTTTCTACAACTTCTGCATTCCAAGCCAAATTGCCTCTTGATAACATTTGTGCTGCAGCCACTTGGTCTAAACCTCATACCATTAACTCATTACAAAGTTGATAAGGCCTCCAGGGACAGGGCTTCTTATGGGTCTATGGTCCTGAAGAATGTACTCCTGTGAGCCACCCAAGATTGAGGGTGCTAGGGACACTACCCATCAGTAAAAAAATGAATGGCGAGATTGCACAACTTCACATTAAGAAGTTATGTACTCACCATAACGTTCCATGTAAGTTGTTCCATCTCACCTTCATTCTTATGTCCTTCCCTCCTTCCCCCACCTGGCTGATAGTTGACCTAGAGGTTGGTCATGAGCTGGAGATAGTGGAGCACTATAGGGTGGACAGAGCTCCTACAGCAAATTGTTGAGCTGTGCCAGCCACACCTGACACACCAAACTGGCTGAGGGGAACCCATCCCAGTGGATACCAAGGTATGTGTAGGCCTAGGTATACTAGCCACAGGTACCTCGCAAAGCACAACTGGGGATATGATGGGGATCTCACAGGCATCAGTATCCAGAGTATTCCACCATTTCCTGGATGCCATGTCAGCACATGCCAGTGAGCACGTATATTTCCTCAACACACGTGAGATGTTGACCAGCAATATGCGTCTCTTCCACCAAATAGCAGAATACCCTGGGGTAGTGGGTGCTATAGGTTGCACACACATACACATCAAAACACCACCCGGTGAGCAGGGTAGGGCCTACATCAACCGCAGGGGCATCCTCTCCATCAACTGCCAGGTCATATGTGATGCCCAGGGCATTATAATGAATGTGTGCGCTGGCTGCCCTGGAAGCTATGACGATTCACACATATGGCATCAGATGCAGCTGTACCACAGATTTGCCAATGTGGACATCCCCTATGGTCACATAGTGGGGGATGCTGGGTACCCACTGGAGCCATAGCTGATGACACCCATCAGAAATGCACACACACCTGAACAACAATGTCATAATGAGGCACATGCACAGGCCAGACATATAATACAGTGTGTGTTTGGAATGCTCAGGTCACGGTTCCGGTGTCTGGACACATCCGGTGGAGCCTTGCAGTATTCACCAGCTACATGTACCCAAATTGTTATGTTATTTGCTATGCTACACAATATGATCCTGCAGAAACAGCTGCAGCAGGAACAGCATGGGGCAGGGCCACACAGCTCCCTACCAATGCCAAGGCCTGTACAGACACAGAGTGACTCGGAGGAGGAACAACCTGAGCCTGCCCCAGTAGGCAGAAAGAGGCGTGCCCAGTATACCCTGGCCTTGGCAAAAGGGCAATGCATAGCATATGCACTGACACAGTAGGGACCCTGGGAATGACACCTCTCCCTGACTCGCACAGACAGTAAAAGAGATGCCAAACATGACACTACCTGTGCTCAACCATGTATAGGGAGTGTACTATGTGCATCCGACATATTCAGCCTTCCAGCACCATCCTCAATCTGGCACACCCTCAAAGGAAGTCAATCAACCTACCAATTGCCAAATGGAGTAGAATGTGTTGTTACTTGTAGCTATGGTATGGATGTGAGCATGCAAGGGAATTGGGTGGCCGAATGTTATGGCAGCAGACAGTAGACACCCATAGTGGCACCATGACATCTGTAACACATACTGGAGTCACCATAGTAGCCAGTACTACACAGGGTGACAAAACCCACTGCAGGAAATGGGCTGAGCAACATGTGTGTCCATAAGACCCGCACATGCCAGTCAGGAAGTTTCACATACCCAACAACAGTCTCAGCCAGCAGGACAGGTGTAGACAAACACAAACAAATGCTGTACTATGGCCTCTGAATGAGCCCAATGGGTAACCCCTCCCCCAGGCCTACACAGACAGACTACAGCAGGCCAAGCAGTTGGATGTAAGTTGTGAAGGCTAGGAAGTCAGAAACTAATATGTAGGTAATTAAACCTAAGATCTGTAGTACACTGGTATGCCTCTAGCCAGTACGATAGGTAAGACTACAGACTGGAATGAAGTACCTGACATTCCAGTACAGTCCTAGCAAATGTGTACAGGTGTCAGGTGTGCCCCCCCATCCTACGTACACTTATAGTAACAGTCAGGTGTGCCCCCCCTCCTGTGTAGAAATGTAGAAACAGTCAGGTGTCCTACCCCAGCTGTGCAGAAATGCAGCAACAGTCAATGCCAAATGACCAATGGATACCCTGCAGACACAGCATGCTACCTGCTGGTGTATAACATAAAGGTCAGCACCACAGTACAAACTACCTGGACTTGATCCACACATACAATACAGATGGCCATACTGGGCATGCTCATACACTTAGAGAAATGAAGACAATGTCAGTCAACAACATACTGAAAGGTCATACGGCATGCACACACACTTAAACACATAAAGGCCATGTCTGCAAACACCAGTGGACCAGTCATATCTGGCAGTCGCAGTTCTTAGTGCAGACACATGTCAGTATGCACCACGCCTGCCTTTCACACATAGTGGATAGGAATACAAACACATATGTAAGGACAACACACTATAATAAGTCAAAGGTAGATGGACATAGATGTGTGGAAGAGGGTGACCATGACAAGGAGCCATCCGGGCCTGTCCCACCCACCACACAGCCAAAGGGCCACAAACACATGAGGTGCAGATGTCACTCACTGCAAATACTAGCCACCAGTATCTGTCAGTGTGACAGACTATGTGGTGCACGTGCCAGCTGTGCAACATGACTGTACAAGGAAGTAGTCATCTAGTAGCTGTACACATGTACCTGTGACATATGACCCCGTGTGTGCCTGCATGTGGCATGTCAACCCCTACATGAATGGGTTATGGCCCATGCACACACCGCCCTCCCCATAGCAGTATTATAACAAGCCTGCTGAGGTCATCCAATGTGAAATACAACTTTTGGAGAGCTGTAGCTCAATAATCTCCATGGCGTGTTGTAGTGATAAACTAGTTAGGTAGTAGTTCTAACCCCAGACTTGGCAATTGTGTGAGTGTGTGTTTGTGTGTCTTTTTAACTGTGTAGAGAGAAATCCTTTTTAAGCTACTCACACTCCGTACAATTCATATACTCAACTTTGGCAAGGCTGCTGATGTCACTCACCTAGAAATACACTTCTGGGAAAATCCTGTCCCAGTAATCTTCATAGTGCATCCTATAACTGTGTAGTGTGATAAAGTAGTTAGGTAGGTGTTCTAACCCCCGACCTGCTAACTGTGTTTATGTGTGTGTGTGTCTGAGTGAATAGAGAGCAATACCTTTTAGGCTACCCACACTCCATACAATACATATACTCAACTGTGTCAAGGCTGCTGATGTCACTTACCTAGAAATACACCTCTGGGGAAAATCATATCTCAGTAATCTCCGCAGCGCATCCAGTAAATGCGTAGTGCTGTAGGGTGATAAAGTAGTTAGGTAGGTGTTCTAACCCCAGACCTGGCAACTGTATGTTTGTGTGTGAATCTGTGTGCATGTGTCTGACTGAATAGAGAGCAATGCTTTTTAGACTACTCACACTCCGTACAATTCATATACTCAACTTTGGCAAGGCTGCTGATGTCACTCACCTAGAAATACACCTCTGGGATTATTATAGCCCAATAGTCACCGTAGCGCATCCTGTAACTGCGTACTACTGTAGTGTGCGAAAGTAGTGCAATAGGTGTTCTAACACCAGACTTGGCAACTGTGTATGTGTGTGTGTCTGACTGGGTAGAAAGTGATGCTTTTTAGGCTACTCATACTCCATACAAATCATGTACTCAACTTTGGCAAGGCTGCTGATGTCACTCACCTAGAAATACACCTCTGGGAAAACCATACCCCAGTAATCTCCGTAGTATGTCTTGTAACTGTGTACTGCTGTTGTGTAATGAAGTAGTTAAGTAGGTGCTCTAGTCCCAGCCCTGCCAACTGTGTTTGTGTGTGACTGACTGAGTAGAAAGTGATTCTTTTACATATACTCAGCTGTGCCAAGGCTGCTGATGTCAATAACCTAGAAATACATCTCTGGAAAAGTCATAACCCTGTAATCTCTGTAGCGCGTCCTGTAACTGTGTACTGCCAAAGTGTGATAAAGTAGTTAGGTAGGTGTTTTAACCCCAGACTTGGAAACTGTGTGTGTGTGTGTGTGTGTGTGTGTGTGTGTGTGTGTGTGTGTGTGTGTGTGTGTGTGTGTGTGTGTGTGTGTGTGTCTGTGTGAATTTGTGTCTCCGCCTGTCTTTGAGTAGAGAACAATACTTTTTAGGGTACTCACACTCCTTAAAATTCATATACTCAACTCTGGCAAGGCTGCTAATGTTACCCATCTAGAAATACACCTCTGGGAAGGTTATAGCTCCATAATTTCTGTAGCGGGTCCTGTAACTGCATACTGCTGTAGTGTGATTTAGAACTGTGGTAGGGTTCCCTCTCCACCCATGGCAGTTCTGGATGTTTTGTGTGTGTTTCAATGTCTGTGTATGAAGCAATGCATTATAGGCTACTCACTTGCAGTACATTACAAATGCCCTACTTTGGCAATCTTGCTGATGTCATTCATTGTGAAATACAACATTGTGCAAAAAGTTCTGTAGTAATCCCTGTTATGCAACCTCTAACTGTTCCATGCTGTAGTGTGATATAGATCAGGGGTTCAATACTCACACATGTTGGTTGTGAATGTTTTGTGTGTGTCTCACTGTCTGTGTAGGGAGCAATGCATTTTAGGCTAGTCACTCACAGTACAGTTGAAATGGCCTTCCTTGGTAATCCTGCTGATGTCATTCAATGTGAAATACACCTTTGGGGAAGAAGTACTTCAGTAATGTCCATGGAGCTTACTATAACTGCATAGTGCTGTAGTGTAATAAACTAGTTAGGTAGGGGTTCAACTCCCAGACATGATAGGTGTGTGTGTGTGTGTGTGTGTGTGTGTGTGTGTGTGTGTGTGTGTGTGTGTGTGTGTGTGTGTGTGTGTGTGTGTGTGTTTGTAACTCATATCCTGTGTAGAGGTGGTTGTGAGTGTGGGCAATGTGGAGGGGGATTTTGCTTATTTCTTTTATGGTGGCCCTACTATATACCACAATGTCAACCAAACAGGGATAACAGATGTAAATTAGCTGAGAGGCTGGGGTGCAAAGCCATACCCATACATGTGACATCAAGGCCAGCCAATCACAGTTAGCAACCCCACTGTTACCCAGAGCATACACTCAACCCATGTGTCATATGCACACACATGCCTAGGCAACAGCCCATATGTGGGTAGTACACTGCATATTGGCCACTGCTAGTAACTATGCAGTGATATCAGTGGGCTACAGAGGGCATGTCACCCTGCCCATCTGTTGAATATGCACGTACATGCATACAGTGCACCTCCACCATGTTCCCCAGTGGACACCTGCACCACCTATGGTGCCTTCACATGTGACTCACAACGGACATACCATGCCTGACAACATGCCCTGTATGGACAGATGACACTGACATCAGGGAATGCTGTTAGCATGCTATCAATTTAGCTGCAGGGTAAACCTGCTGCCCATTACCAGTTCTGGCCACAGGTGGGCAAGACTGGCACATCTGATGATAATCTGTTCACAACATGGGCCAGACACCCCAGGTGCAGTAGCACGTCACTGTACATGCATGTGGGAGGTGTGCACATTCCAGAAACCATCCATGTCATGGACTAAGGAACACATACATGGCAAGTGATGCACAGCATTGGCCACACAATAGTCACCCAGGTGACTGGATGGGGGATACAGTACCCACCTGTGTGGGCAAATGCAGAAACTACTGGCCTGAGTCACAATGCAGACCATTCTCATGTGGCCTGATGCCAAGGTATACCCATCGCCTACCCTTGTACAGCCTGCAGACATGCATCCATGCATGTCAGAACTGGCACCCTGTGTGTTCATGTGTGTGTTGTATGGTACGTATGTCCACATCCACACTCACTAAAAACCCCCAGGGCATACTGAAACATGCTGTCTGATGTCTGACACTTCCTCATACTCTTTGCCCATACGACCTCCGTTTGACCCATGTGGTGCATGTGATACCTTCACATTGATGTGTTGTGGCAATCCCACTAGTGATGAGTTGCACTCCTGGCCCTGCCAAGTGAGTCGATGTTTGTGCGTCCCTGTGTGAGTGTGCTTGTGTTGACGCTGGCACCTGTTCATGCAGACAGGCACATGTACATCACCAACCTTATATCTACCAGTAACCCTGTTGCAGATGTCACTCACCATCACATATATGTTCTGAGTGCTCCACATCAGGTAACCCATGTGGCACATCCAATAACTGCATCGAACTGTGATAGCACTACATAGTTGTCGAGGGTTTGATGCCCTGTGAGGGTAGGTGTGTGACACAAACATGCTTAAGTTTTACTCTCCCACCCCTCCCTGACATGGATTTGCCTCTGTCTGTCTCCCCCACCCCCTCTCTGGTGGATGTGAAGAGCCACACCTGCTTTGCTTAGGCAGCAGCATGTGTAATTTAAGTGATGCTCATGACCAGCTGATGGCCTCTGCATGAATTGCAGCCCTCCCCAAGCTGATTGAATGTGGAACAGCTGTGGTAACATTCCCATAGCCAAATGCATGGAAACACACTCCAATACCTAGGAATATCATGGTGGTGTTGGCCCTTTTCAGTCACTGTGAGCAGGAACTAGATCTGCAGTTTGGTAAACAGCATCTCAGATGGAATGGGGATTTACCTGTAAAAACATACAGTGGAAAGAGGGCAACGAACAGGAGGGGGATGCGCCTGACCTGACTACAGACTGTAAGTGCTGCTATACTGCATTTGTAGTAATGTTGGTTTAACAGTGTTTGTCTGGATATGCCTGCCGTACTTGTCGCAATACCTGCCATGTTAGTTCCATATATATGAGGAATCCCCATCTGCAGGGTCATCTGCAGACTGGGCAGTTTTGTGCCTTTGGTTTCATGTGTTAGCCATGGTGTATCTATCTGTGGAATGCAGAAGGTAGTGTGAGGATTGCAGTCTGTAGATGGTGAAGGCCGTGACAGTTACTGACTTCATATCCCTCACAGGACATATGTTGCAACAAATCCCGTTACAATGGTAAATGTATGAGGTTATCACAGCAAAATGTCTATACTGGCTCTGTGTATGTGCTGTTAGTCACACCTGTCAACCTTTGTACATATGTCGTGCATGAAGTGGTGCATATGTGCTGTACACTATAAATAATGTCATCATATCTGGCAAGCCAGTGATATATCAGATTGCTACACATGTCATGTACAGTAGGGGTTATATATCATGACATAACCTGGACATTTTGTGGATGTTTGTACAGTACTGAGGTCTGTGTAGTGATGGTAAATGTCAGCAGTGTGTATATTGTTAATATGTACATTAGCCTGTGTACAGACTGTGGTAGATGCCATTGTTCTAGCTCCCCTTCTATCTGATGTTACATGCTGCCCCACTGTATGGTACCATTTTGCCGTACATGTTTGTAGGGCCATACACACACATGTCCCATACCACAGACAGCCATCAGACCAAACTGTGTAGCAGCCTAGTATATGTAGGGTCATTATGCGAGTGGCCCATATGAGGATGGTGGAGAACAGATAGTCCATATACTGTAATAATACGCCTGCTTACCATATGTGTATGTGGCTGTGTTCACATTGGTTATGCACTTTCACACAGGTGTATCTTACCCTGTGCTGTGACATGACTGTTGAGCCTGCTATATCTGCAGGTACATGTGCATTCCCCCATTGTTACATGCCTAGTAGCCTAGTGTACTTACCCAGTGAGATGTCATGTGCAGATACTTGCCAGATGTACTGCTGCTGGGCTTCCCTTACAAATCATGTATGTCAGATAGAGCGGTGGGATGCTCTACAGATGTATGTCAATATCTAGTGGGTAGTATGTGTCCATGGCACCCCTGTACCAGCAGTGATTATGTGTTAGGCCAGACAGGAGTGTGTGAATCCAAAACCTATGGTGGCAAATGTATGCCAGTCATTATGTGTTATACCCATCTACATGGCTGTCTACATCCATATTGTCAGGCCTGGTACACATGTTGTGCACTAAGGGATTATGGGTGTTTCCGAAGTTCCACATATATTGACCAATATCTCTGCTGCACTCCACAGGGGTATTACATGCTAGCAGTTGTACTTTACAATGATTTCCTTAGGATGTCTGTCAGTAGCCAATGGCACACATGTTATAAGCAGATGTCACCTTCCACACGCACCATGTCTGTAAAGACAATCCCAATGACAGTAGCAATAGTCAAGTAATACATCTGCTATACATACCTGACATCCCCTTGTACTACGACTTTGGGACTATAGGGGCTGGGATAGGGCTACACTCTAAGTCCAGGACTTATGGTGGAAATATATGTACAAATACTTATCCGGATAGCCATATATATATATATATATATATATATATATATATATATATATATATATATATATATATATATATGTGTGTGTGTGTGTGTGTGTGTGTGTGTGTGTGTATATATATATATATATATATATATATATATATATATATATATATATATATATATATAAAATTACACGTGTACTACTTCCAATTATCACTGCTGTCATGGCAACCTCCCATTATAAATCCCTACAGCATGTGGGTATGATCCCTTTACATTTCCCGTGTGATGGACATCCTTCCTGTGTGTGGGCATCAGTGTTACAGACAGCAGGTATCAAAGACAGACTGTATGCCTATCATGTGTTCAGCCTCGAACTGTTATAGTACACAATTAAAAGCATCCATTCCCATTCTGCAATGTGTGGTGGTGTCTTTCCTCTGACCTTTGATATGGGCATATGGCAATAATTGAATTGATTTGTATGGGTGGTGGTTGTTCAGGTGTTAACTGTGCCTTGATGATATGTTTCTGAAAACATCAAATTTCTTTGTATCTGTCATGGCTTCGTGGTAAATCACTTTGTCTATGGTGTGCAGGATCCTTGGTTTGAGGCTTGCAAGACCTGTTTATTTTGTTGCTGGGCAGAACACAGCCCGTTGGATACACAGTGATTAAGGCACTTTAAAGCAGTTGTAAGCAGGTTTGCACGGGTTTGAGCGGAGCTAAGCAATGCCTACATAGGTTAAGCAATCCAACAGCTAACTGAGTATAAGAAACTGTAACCAGACTTTAGCAGTGTTTACCTCCGTGCAAACCCACGCAAACCCATGTACAACTGCTTTAAAGTGCCTTAATCACTCTGTATCCATCGGCCCTTGTTCTGCCTAGCAACAAAGTAAACACCCTCTGCTAGGCTTGAACCCAGGACCATGCACACCATAGCCAAAGTGATTTATCTCTAAGCATCTCAGATATACATAATCCTGCTGTAGTCACAAACATATCATCCAGCCCAGTCATTCAACAGTACAGAGAATGTACAGAGAATGTATTCCAACATGTAGATGTATGTATGTGTGAAAATATATTAATGTCTAAACAGATACAAGATATTGATATACATGTAGCTATATATATATATATATATATATATATATATATATATATATATATATATATATATATATATATGGGATCTGTACAGATCCCCGATGGCACTTTCTGCCAAAGCAGAAATTACTGAACATACTTAACCAAAAGTGCTGTTCACCGAAGCAGCACTTTCGGTTAAGTATGCTGGTTGTGCTGGTCACACTACGGTGCGGTTAAGGGAGAATTCCCTTTTCCCCACTGTAGTGTGACCTCAGAGTGAAAATATAAAAGTAGGGGGGTGTAGGGGGGCTTGCCCTCCTGCATAAAAGAAGATTTACTGCTTTTTTTTTTTTAGAATGCACTTTAACGAAAGTGCTTTTTCAGTGAAAGGGCTTTCATTAAGGTGCGTTCGGTTATTGTAGAGTCGGATTCAATAGTCCTCGATCCATAAATATATATATATATATATATATATATATATATATATATATATAAACATATATATGTAAGCAGATATTTATATCTATATAGGTATATACGGACATACATCTGTAGATAAAGTGTGAACATGGGTGGTGAATCTGGGAATCTTGAGGCAATGTTACAACTGCCTCATGTACACAGACAACCCTCTCCTCCTCCCAACAAATTCCAACACATGTGAGAGATGCAACCATATAGCCAAACTGGAGGCTAAGCTCTCTCAACTCAGTACTGGCGTAACCAGTCAGGAGGAGAAGGAAACCACACTCACTACAATTCCAGTTTCACATAGACCTACCACGACAACAAACCAAACACATAAACACACAAAAACATACTCGGAGGCTCTAAATAAAAATCTGCCTAAGCAGCAGAGACCTCAAAGCAGACACCCAAGCAACTGCTACCCCAAAACAAAACACGTGCAACACATAGCTCACAAAGCCAGTGTGCCGAACAGTCACAGCCCTTAAGGCTAAACAACACACCTGATACACTTGTAATAGGTGACTCTATCGTCAGGCACACTGGCGTCCCTCACCAGGCTGAACAAGGAGAAGGTCACGGTGAGCTGCCTGTTGGGCGCTAGGATCCGCCACATAACACAAGCACTCAGGTCACTCCAAGGCAAGTACAAATATGACTCAGTCATTGTCCATGCTGGTGTGAATGGCCTGAGATGTACCTCCCTGGACTAGATGAAAAGAGACATAGAGGAGCTCTCTGAGCATGTAGCCCAGGCTGGTATGACCCTGACCTTGAGTAGCATCTTACCCTCACCAAGAATGATGCCACAATATGAAGACAAGATGATCAATTTCAACAATTGGCTTAAGTGTTGGTGTCATTCAAAGGGGATCCAATGCCTGTCAGCCTGGGATGACATGCTCGACAAGCCATGATGCTTTGCTAGAGACGGCTTGCACCTGTCACCCCTGGGCTTTTGGATATTGGCAAAGGCTCTTGATACCCCCATAGTGCCTTTTTTAGGCAAGGCTCAAAAGACAAACCCACCACCATAGGTATCACAAGGGATAAGAAACTAAGAGTAATGCTACTCAGCAGAAGTCTAAACCTCAAGATGCTTTTCGAAACTCTCCTTAGCATGGAGAACATCGATATCTGTGCAGTAACAGAAACCTGGTTCAAGGCTCCTGAGAGCACCCCAGCACTAACAGGTTATACCTCATATCATGCTTTTCGGCCCCAAAACTTGGACCGAACCACAAAAGGAGGGGGAGTATCAATATTTGTCAAAGATACCCACACCTCCAGGTTGGTGGCACAGCACGAAGCATCAGAGACTATCCATGTGCAACTAACTGTGGGTAAAACTGCCTTCCAGTTTATAGCCTGCTACAGACCACCCTCCCAAACACAGGAACCCCACTCGGCCTTCCTGAGAATACTGGAAAACATGAAAGTCTCTCCAAACACCATTATATTGGGCGACTTCAACTACCCAAACATAGACTGGGAGCATTACTCTAGTTCCAACACCCTAGCCCAAAGGTTCCTAGAATTTATAAACTCAAATGCTATGGAACAACTTGTTACCACTCCCACAAAGGAAAACATACTGGACCTGATCATCACCAACATGGGGACACTATGCTCCAGACCAGAAGTGTATCCCTCACTGGTAAGATCAGACCATAAACTAATCTCACTGGATATTCACATCCCGACCCTACCCCACTGCCCAGAAAACCACAGTGAAAAACTTCTCTAAAGAAAATTTCACACTCAAAACCGAGTGAAATCCTTCAAAGCCCGGGCCTGTGGAAAATCTGGCCCAGATCGCAGAATCCTTTATAAGCATTCTATGAACACCTTCAGGAATGCATGGATCATGCAATCCCAAATAAAACCAAGACCCAATCCTCCAAAGGCAGGCGTCCTGTCTGGTGGACCCCAGCCATAAACAAACTATACAATAGAAGGAGGAAGTTACTACATGATAGAGCAAAATCCCAAAAAGGGAAGGCATCTCTGATCAGTATTAGCAAAAAACTACGGGCACTCATAAAATCGTCTAAGGCCAGCTTCGAGAGAAAAATTGCACAGGACACTAAGGATAATCACAAGGCTTTCTTTAGTTATGTTAGGAACCTGGGTGGGAATTCCCAGATATGCTCAGAATTAGTCCAAAATGACAAAAAATACACCGAGCCCACAGACATTGCTAACATCCTAGCTGACAGGTTCAGTGCAAACTTCTCCCCCTCCCACCAAAAGGGCAAATATCTATCCCAACAGAGTGCTGCCCCCCTGACATCTCAGATGCTCAGGTAAGAGCCGCCCTCTCCAAAGCAAAAAACACAGCATCAATGGAACCAGAAGGTGTCCCGGGCTGCGTCCTATATGAACTCCAAGAAGAGCTAAACCCAAACATAAAACTACTGTTCAATCTCAGCCTTACTACAGGATATGTACCCAAAGAGTGGCATACAGCAACTGTGGTCCCTCTCCACAAAGGTGGTGCCTCAACGGATCCTGGAAACTATCGCCCCATAAGCCTGACTAGCTTGGTCTGCAAAGCTATGGAAAGGATCATCATGGACCTCATAAATAAAGATATTGGGGACCTACAGACACTGGATACTACCCAGTTTGGCTTTGTTAAGGGCAGATCCTGCCTCTTAAACTTGGCCAATTGGTTTGAAACAGTCACCAAGGCCATTGACGAGGGGAAGGTGGTCCACACAGTCTACCTGCACCTCGCAAAAGCCTTCGATACAATACCCCACTCGGGCATTATAGATAAGCTCACCAGCTTAAATATAAACCCCTATGTCACAAGATGGGTTGCAAACTGGCTCAAGGATAGAACCCACATGGTTAGAATTGCTGGAGCCATGTCAGACTCCAAACCAGTTACAAGTGGCATCCCACAAGGCTCAGTCCTGGGACCTCTCTTGTTCGGTATATATTTCTCGATGGTACAGGCCAACATGGAAGGACTGTGGCTGACCAAGTTCGCAGATGACTGCAAACTGGGCGCCATAATCAACTCTCCAGCCGACACAAGCATCCTCCAAAAGGGCCTCACAGAAACAGACAACTGGTGCCAGAGCCATGGCCTCAAGCTAAACGCCAAAAAGTGTATAGTCATCCCCTTTGGCAAAAACAAATGACCACAAATTACCACATAGGTGGTAATCCATTAAGTACAGAAGAAGTCATTAGGGACCTGGGGACCCAAGTTGATAGCAATCTCTCATTTGACAACCATGTGGTGAAAGTGGTTAGAAAAACATTTTATATAGCCCACCTAATCATGAAGGGATTCACATCTAGATCAGGGGAGGTCATCGTGCCTCTTTACTCATCCCTCATCAGGCCCATAATTGAGTACAATGTCCCTTTTGGGATGTACCTTACCAGACACCTGCAGCAACTGGAAAGACCCCAAAAATACCTCACCAAGAGTATCAAAGGGCTCAAACAGATGCCATATGCTGCCCGGTTAAAGAAACTCCAGCTCTACCCAGTAGCATACCGCCTGCTCAGAGGCGATCTGTGCCTGACGTATAAAGCTATGTCCAACCCGGAATTAATGGACATGCTGCACCTCAGAAAATCCAAATCCCATCGAGCTATGCGCTCGAGAGTCTTGAACCTCAGCACTGAAATAAATAGGACATGCTGGAGGGACAGATTCATAACCTAGAGGCTCCCTTCACTCTGGAATAAAATCCCAGTCCAGGTTAGGCAGAGTCCCACATTGACTCTCTTCAAGAGGAATCTTGATGAGTGGATGGGAGATCATAGGTTTACCCCGGCTATCACTTGTGTGTCACTGTTAGACAGAGGCACAGTATACTAACCTCAAAAAAAGGCATAGCAAAATTTAATTTAAAATGGGTGGTGAAAGCCAAACACACTCTGACTAGGCTTATAAATGCCCTAGGGCAGATAGCCTAGTATGAACCTATGAACCTATGAACATAGCAGAAACATATATGTCCACATGCACCATTAATGGGGTTGACAGGCACAAACAACATACGTCATGCACAAATAGGTATCCCCCCACAGCCAAACATGTCTACCCTGCAATACACTACCAACTGTTGCAGATCCCATAACCAGGACTTTACAAGGCAAGGGCACAAGATGCTAACAGTACTCCATCCCACCTGTATGATGTCAGGCTGGTATCAGTAACATATCAAGCAGTACAGTAAGGCTCATAATGACTCCCATTTTGCAGTCATCTTTTACCTTTGTTAGCCAGAGTCCTGTACTGTTGGCCTGTACTTCAGAGATGTAGATGCCAAACAACAGTGGTCCCAGGACTGAACCCTGAGGTACTCCACTTGTCACTTGTCTGGGGATGGATTTGGAGTCAGTTACACCTACAGTTTGGATTCTGTCAGTAAGCCATGTGGCAAACCATCGAGTAGAATAGGGATGTATAGCCAGATTAGTATGTTAATCTATGTTTCCAGACTGTGGGATGGTGTTGAAGGGCTTGGTGAGGTCCACATAGGCTTTGTGGACTGCCTTACTCTCTTCAACAGCTATGTAGACTGAGTCAAAGCAGTCAATCAGTTTCAGGAGACAAGACTGGCCCTCCATTAGCCCAATCTGTGCAGGGTCCAGTGTTTGAGGGTTGCCAATGTCTGCATTCAAAACATCCCTAATAATGCATTCCATGGCCATGCAGGTCAGGCTCGTCAGACTGATGTGAAGGTAGTTCCAGGGACCACAGGTGGATCCCCCCTTGTGGAGTGGGATAACTGCAGCTGTGCACCACTCAATGGGCACCAGGCCTGATGCGAGGCTATAATTACACATGACAGTTAGGTGAGTTGCCATTTCATCATGTAGTACACAGCCCAGGATGTCATCTGGTCCAATGGATGCTGTATTCTTACCTGTGGATAGTGCGGTTTCTGACTGTGTGGCCGTGATTATTGGGCAATGGAACTCTTTTTGTATTGACATGGGCCCTTTTGGGGGTGAATGTGGCACTAAATTAATCTGCCAGGATATTGGCACATTCTGTGGGAGCAGTCTATGTAATGCCATTCTGTTTTAGCTCAGAGCACTTCTGAGCATTTCCAGTTAGATTCTGGACATAACTATATAATTATTATGTCATGTAACATTGTATTATGGAGCTTTTCTCCCCGGGCCTCCACTGAAAATGGGCTTTTAGCCCAGTGGACCTCCCCGGCCACCAAACTGGAATAACATAAATAAATAAAATAAATATAATGCTGTGTGGTTGTCTGTGGAATCGGTGGTGATTTTAGTTACATAACCAGCTTTGGAGGATTCCATGAGGGATCTCAACGTCTTACTGGGGCTGGTAAGGGAGTTGTTTGCATCCTTGGATTATCCTTTTTTCTTCAACAGTGTCTAATTTCTGTTCTATTCTCTGTTAATGGCAGGAGACCACCAGACTGGCTTGCTTATTTCGGAGGTGAACATCATGGTTCTATGTGGGATGTCAAGAATCATGCACAAGAGGATGTGCTCATACAGTGCCTTAGTGCAGGATTCATCAGTTGAACTGTCAGCTCCTGTCTCCATGGGTGTCACAAACATTGTCACTTCTGCCTTGAGTAGCATGAAGTTGCCTTTGGAGAAGTCTTTTACGGACAACTGTATATACTTTCCTTTCACATGTTCAGTTTGAATAGCCTATGGTGGTATTACTTTGGTGAAACCACAGTCTCATGTACTATTGTGATGGCTTAGTGGTTAGTTACTGTGACTATAGTGTATAGGGTCCTGGCTTCATGACTTGCAAAGGCAGGTTATTTTTGTTCTGGCCAGAACAGCGGTTAATGAATACAGACTAATTAGGGCAATTTAGGTTAGTCACATGCAATACAATTCAAATGCCCTACTTTGGCAATCCAGCTGATGTCAATCACTGTGAAGTACACCTTTGGGGAAAGAGTACTCCAGCAATCTCTGTGGTATGTGCTATAATAGTGTAATGCTGTAGTGTGATATAGAACTCTGGTGGGGGTTCCATTCTCACACATGGGAGTTTTGGATGCTTTTGTGTCTGTTCCTACACCTGTGTATGGAGCAATGCATGTTTGGCTAGTCACACTCACTACAATTCATTTGCCCTACTTTGGCAATCCTGCTGATGTCACTCACTGTGAATTAAATCTTTGGGGAATAAGTACTCCAGTAATCTCTGTGGAGCATTCTATAATCGCACAGTGCCATAGTGTAATAACTAGTTAGGTAGGGGTTCTAATCCCAGGTGTGTGTCTTAATGTGTCGTTGTTTGTGTCCTGTGTAGAGGTGGTTGTGAGTGTGTAATAACTGGACTCAGTGTTGAGTGTTTTTTTAAAATTTCTTATATAGTGCCCCTAGAATAAATCACAATATCCACCGTGCAGGGATAACAGATGTGATATCAGTACATAGTCAGTCAGGGGTTCGATACCCTGGACTGGTAGGTGTGTGACACAAACATGCTTATCTTTTACTTTCCCAACCCACCCTGACTTATCTTTGCCTCTGTCTGCCTCTCTCACTCCTTCTCTGGTGGATGTGGAGACTTACACCTGCTTTGCTTAGGCAGCGGCATGTGTATTGTCAGTGATGCTCATGATCAGCGGATGGCCTCTGCATGGATTACAGCCATCCTCCAGCTGGTTGCATGCGGAACAGCTGTGGTAACATTCCCATGGTGAATTGCATAGAAACACACTCCAATATCTAGGAACATCATGTTGGTGTTGGGCCTTTTCATGCACTGTGAGCAGGAACTAGATCTGTTGTTTGGCAAACAGCATCACAGATGGATTAGGGACTTACCTCTGACAACATACACTGTGGGTACAGGCCAACACACAGGAGGGGGATGTGCCTGTCCTGACTGCAGACTGTAAGTGCTGCTATACTGCAGTTGGGGTAATATTGGTTTAACAGGGTGTGTGTGGATATGGCTGTCCTACATGTTTTAATACTTGTCATGTCAGTGCTATTTTTATGAAGAATCCCCATTTGTAGGGTCATCTGCAGACTGGGCAGGGTGTGGTGCCTTGTGTTCCTTGTGTTACCCATAGAACACCTATCCCTCAACTGCAGAAGGTAGTGTGAGGATTGCAGTCAGTAGATGGTGACATACGGGAGAGTTACTGACATCATATCCTCATAGGACATATGTTGTATCAAACCTTGTTACAACAGGAAATGTATGAGGTTATCACAACGACATGTCAATATTGGCCCTGTGTTTGTGCCTCCAGCCACAACTCTGTCAACCTTTGTACATATGTCATGCAGTAGGGTGTGCATATGTTCTGTACACCATATTCATTGACAGCATATCTGATAACAAGCCAGTATGATATCAGACTGCTACACATGTTATGTATAGTAGGGGTTATATCTGAGGACATAGCCTGGGCATTCTGTTGTTGTGTGTACAGTACTGAGGTATATGTAAGTCTGGTAATTGTCGACAGTGTGTGTATAGTGCATGTGTACCTTGGCCTGTGTAGAGAATGTGGTAGATGTCATTGTTCTTGGTTCTGTTCTATCTGATGTTACATGCTGCTCCACTGTATGTCACCCTATCAGCTTACATGTTTGTAGGAGCGAACACACACATATCCCAAACCACAGACAGCCATCGGACCACACTGTGTAGTGGCTCAGTATATGTAGGGTTGTTGTGTGAGTGGCTCATATGAGGATGGTGTACATCAGATAGTCCATATACTGTAATAGTACACTAGCTTACCATATGTGGCTGTGTTCACCTTGGTTGTGGTTATGCACTTTCACACAGGTGTCTGTTACTCTGTGATGTGACATGCTTGTAGAGCCTGCTATCTATGTAGGTACATGTGTATTCCCACATAGGAGATGTAGCCCAGTGTTGAGTCAGTCTGCTTGTAGCCTGCACTGTGCTTTGTGACATGCCTAGCAGCTTACTGTACTTATCCAGTGAGATGTCATGTCCACATATTTACCAGATATACTGCTGCTGGGCCACCATAACAGTCATGTATGTCAGACAAAGCAGTGGGATGCTGTTCAGATGTATGTCACTAACTAGTGGATAGTATGTGGCCATGGCACCTCTGTACCAGCGGTTATTATGTGTCAGGACAGACAGGGGTGTATGAATGCATAACCTATGGGGGCAAACATATACCAGTATGTACGTGTTATACCCATCTACATGGCTGTTAACATCCACATTGACTGGCCTGGTCCACATGTCTTGTATGAAGGGGTTCTGTGTATACCCCTGGACTGACTAGAGTTTGTCAGACTGTCCACATATATTAGCCATATCACAGCTGTAGTCCACAGGGGCATTACTGTGCTAGCAGTGGTACTGTACTATGATGACCATAGGATGTCTGTAAATAGCCAATGGCACATATGTTAACAGCAGATGTGGCCTCCCACACACACCATTTCTGTGAAGACAATCCCTATTACAGTAGCAATAGTCTATGCATATACCTGCACTACATATGTGACACCCTCTTGCACTGAGAAGTTGGGACTATTGGGGATGAGGTAGGGCTCCACTCCATGTGCAGGACATATGGTAAACATATATGTATATATAAGTATACATATATCCATATAGATATATCCACATATACATATCTTGCTTACTTATGACAACAGTTTTACACATATGTGCCTGTGTTCCAGCCTCTGTCCTCTACCCACATACCAGGCTTTGCATATATGACATGCTGTCAGGGGTTGTTATCTAGTGGGCTGTGTGTTTGTCATGCTGTCATTCCTGCCATCACTCCACTGCTGTTGTGTCCCTCACACATACCTGGGTGTTGGGGCCATATATGTGTGGGCTTCACCTACACAATACATGTGTGCCCTAATGCACTCCAGGGACCAGTGTATGTAACAGTGGTATATGGCCCAGTATTAGTGAGTGTAGGGGGTGGGGGCACCATGACTAACTTAGGCTGTTACAACATGTGTGTGTATATGGGATAAGCTGCCTTAAGGTATTTGGATGTACTTTACCATACAATCCACCTTGGGTAAATGCAGGCCTACTGCCTCCTACGATACGGGATGTTCTGTTTGTCAATGCAATTGTGATGGTGTCAGGTATGCCTTGTTATGTAACAGATACATCCCATTGTGTCAACTGGGGTTTGTACCCCCTAGGGATTGTGTACAGAGTGTAGATAAAGGCTGCTGACCTATACATCTGCATTACATACTGTTGATTGTCTAGTATGCTGTGGCCTAGTCTGTCATTACTATTGTACTACTTGAAGGCCTCAGCCTGGACAGCAACATATGTCAACCTTTCCAGATTACTGTCTTAGTATAACTGTTTCACAGTTGCATTACACTGTTCATATGGATGTCAGTGTCTAAACAGCTATATGACATGGCATATACAACTGTCATAGTACACAAATAAAGCTTTCACATTCATTTATGCACACCTGTGTGTGGTGTTATACCTTTTGCAGGCTATGAATGTCATTTGTATGGGTGGCTCATACAGTCTCCAGTTGGTAAGGTGGTGACTGTAGGAATACTGCACGTACTACATATGTATCTTACTGTACATATCTGTGTGTGTGTGTGTGTTTAGTTACATATATATCTATATGTATATATACATATATATATATATATATATATATATATATATATATATATATATATATACATATATATATATATATATATATATATATATATATATATATATATATATATACACACCTGTATACTATATTACAGGGGATTCGTGCTTGGCTGGGGGTATACCTATTCATACCAGACGTATATTGTGTGGGGCCTCTCAACCTCATTAACGTTGCATGAGGACATATATGTTTTTGTTACTTCCCCATAGTTATCTGCAGATGTATGTCCATATACCTATATATATATATATATATATATATATATATATATATATATATATATATATATATATATATATATATATATATATATATATATATATATATATATACTGACATATATATAACCTTCATACCTCTCAAACTGGAAACATCAAAAATCTGGACAAGGCCCGTGAAAAATAGGTACAAATCTGTACACTGATTAGCATAAAATTTGCATACATAATTACGTAACCCTGCCCACTCTAATGGAATTGTGGAATACCAGCTTTCAAATGCAAACTGAAGAACAGGCAACCAAAATATGGCACCAGAGTCCACCTGCAGCCATTCCAATATCCCATTACCTAGTTTTGCCCCGTTTACCATACCCACTAATGAGGATACTGCTTTACTTCTACCATGATTATTTGGATTTTATATTTACATTTTATAGCACAATGCACAAACACAAATAGACATCTGCTAAACAAAGCAATACTGTCTCACAATGAATAAAATAGACTTAGCATTAAAAATTCTCTGCCCTTGAAACTCACATTCATTGAAACAACATCGAAACCCATGCCACATCAAAAAAAAATGCATCTGGCCAGTGATGGATAAAGATTACCATAGGCCCCTTGCACACAAAACAAGAAACATAAATGTGTTCTTTGATACACCTTCCTGACTTTATTAAATTATATTCCTTGTATAATACAGCTCACTTGTTAGACTTAGAGCATATTTTAAATTTATTGTTTGAACATTTTTCCAGTAGGCAATGAAATAAAATGCATGAACCAATAATGACAAAACTGCCCAATTCATAACATTTCCATCATAAAAGTCTACTTACACACATACTTTCTTCATCTCTCTCAGCAGCTAAGCTCAAAGTTCCTGTTCTCGTCTCTCTCAGCACTGGGGGTATTTATCTATCCAAACTTTTCAACAGCAAATAAATACATTAAAATATTAATCAACTATATTTAGCAAAATAATATCAAACAAATTATAAAAGAAATCCAATTAAAGGTGACAAAATCTGTCATGTCCTACTGAGAAATCCAGGATATTTCTGCTCCCCAAGTACAGTTATAATCTAAGTTGCAAAGGCCACAGTAGTATTATCAAATCGAAGCATAAATAATTTATTTTTCTTAGACTTTACTAAAGGAAGCTATGATGCAACAAATGATACACTTGTGAAAACTGTTTGAGATACCACCCTCAATGACCCAAATAAATCTGTTCAGGATTTAAATAAGGTTGTTTAGCACTGATCACAATGGATCAATTTTAGGCACAGCTCAGGTGAATGCAATCACATCAGTTACAAAGGCAAGTAAAATTAGATAACAATATTGTACATAGAATAAATCAGAAAGTAATGGACACACTTTCAACAACCATAAGAATATACAAATTAATACAATATATACATTGTACTTCCAAAAAAAGTTGAAGCCAATGAATCTTGCATTCACCTCCCAACAAGAAAGGGACTAGATTGCATTTACAGATTAGAATAAGCCCAGTAAGCCCTACAGTCCTATTATCTACTACTTCTGCAGCTTAAAACAATAAATTATTCAGAAAATTAGTCATGAATTTAGCCAGCATTGACTGTAAGTGACAGGAAGAAAGTAATTTGGATTACAATCTGGTTGCAATTAACTGTTTACATAATATAGTTAAGTCATAAAAAACACTTAAAAAATCCACAACAATGTCTCTACAGCTTCCAACACCTCAGCTTTTCACAAATGTGCAGTTGTAAGTAAACTGATTGCTGTGAACTTTTTCTTATTTTTTTTTCATGCAACATCACTTCAGTGGTTTTACGTAAGTTGTACATTATAGTAATGATTAGCTTGCTGATGTAACCCCAGCCTATTGTGGGACTATGCTGCAAAGTATAGTGAGAAAAAGTAGGAATTGATCAAGGAATCACTCTAGCATATAGAAGTGACTGCATTTGCAGGTTACCGATAACAGAGAACTAGCTTATCAAAGAAAGAGAAAATATACGATAAAATAAATGTAAGAAAGGCAAAGGTACAGAAGGACCAAGTTAGAAAATTTCTAATTAACCAGCCTTGCTGGTCAGTGTTTTAGATTACTGCCATACAAAAATGATCTACAAAGAATAAGAATAATATCAATAAGTAAAAAAATATACTGAAAAACATAGCAAGGGTCTAATAAAAATGTTGTCTTTTCATTTTCTAGCTGACGTCAGAAGGACTAGCCACTTTTCCCTCTTTTAAGTAAAAACAGTGAAACTAAATGCAGTAAACACTTAAATTAGAAGCAAAATGTTGACACATAGTATAGGCACATGAATCTTCTAAATAACAAAAGCTATGAAATCTAGGACTGGCTCATAGTACATGAGCTGAGCACCCATCCACACTGCAGGTAACCTATGCTCGGGAAAGATCCAACAACAGAGACAGATCTGATAAGGAATGGGGGTAGCTAAGTTCAAAGTTCCTTGTCTCGTCTCTCTTAGCAGCTAAGTCAAAAGTTTCTTGTCTCATCACTGAGCAGCTAAGTTCCTTGTCTCACACACTTTCCTTGTCTCTCTCTCTCTCTCTCTCAGCAGCTAAGTTCAAAGTTCCTTGTCTCACACACACACACACACACACACACACACACACACACACACACACACACACACACACACACACACACACACACACACACACACTCACACTTTCCTCGTCTCTCTCAGCAGCTAAGCTCATTTGCTATACACAAGTTCCATTTGCTTGACTTACCCAGCTCCATTCTCTTGCTCACGGCAGCTCATTCCCAACTCGTCTCACTTGCGGCAGCTCATTCCTAGCTCATCTCACTCATGGCAGCAAAGTTCCACTATTCTCCAGCTTGTTTCTCTTGTTCCATTCTCACTTGCAGCAGCTAGGTGCCAGAAATGCATGCACACACGTTATTGTTTGAGCTAGCTGAGCTCAATTCCAACAGGTTGGCAGGCTGTTTCACAGAGCTGATGTCATCAAGCATGCAATGACATCAGCTCAAAAAGCTGGGAGATTTCAAAAAAAACGCGTGGGAAATCGGAAATGAGGGGGTGCCACTCAGGAATCATAGCACCCCATGTTTTGGACCCCAGTCTTTTGTAATTCAGGATGGTTGGGAGGTCTGATAACCTGTCGTATATATTTAGACATGTAGATGTGGACATATATATCTATAGATGTAGGCATTTGCATGTTTATATGTTCATATATATTTACACACACATATATATATATATATATATATAAATATATACATATATATATATATATATATATATATATAAATATATACATATATCAATATGATGTACCTGTTTAGACGTTAATATATTTACTCACGCACATACATCTAGATGTTGGAATACATTCTCTGTACTGTTGAATGACTGGGCTGGATGATATGTTTATGATTACATCAAGGATATGTATATCTGAGATGGCATAGTGGTATACCACTTTGGCTATGGTGTGCAGGGACCTGGGTTTGATCTGAGCAGCGGCTGTTTATTTTGTTGCTAGGCAGAACAAGGGCCATTGGATACAGGGTGATTAAGGCACTTTTGAGCAGTTGCAAGTGGGTTTGTGTGACGGTAAGCACTGCTAAGTTATGGTTACTGTTTCTTATACTCAGCTCCTGAATTGCTTAACCTGTGTAGGCATTGCTTACACCCATGCAAACAGGCATAATCCCGCTTACTGCTGCTTAAAAGTGCTTACTCCCGCTTACTCCTGCGCTAATTTCTTTAAAAGAAAAGAAACAGGAGTTGATAGGAAAGTGGTGAATAAAGGGGCACAAAAAGAGTAAGACAGTAGGGAAAATAGCTAGGGATGTGCAAGAAGGGTGTAGGGAAGGTCCATAGCTGCCCATTTTTTTCTACAGCAACAGCTGTGCTTATACACTATTTGGAGGTAGATTTGGGCATTCGAACCCCTAGGAGAGGGGTGAGGACAACAATAATTCATTGTGATGCCAATTAGACCAGATTACATGTGTCCAGTGGACATGTGGGCAAAATGGACAGCTATGTATAGGGTGAGATTTTTTTGTGGGAACAGATTACCCTTTTTTTTAGGTGAGAGTGGGATGTTGGGGAGGGGTAGTAGGTATATTTGGGGAGGAAGGTTGGGTAGGTTAATAGACCAGACAAACAAGACACATACAGGGCTGATATATGACACATGTGGGAGGTAAACACCTTGGATGGGGAGGGATGTTTGGAAGTCGCAAGCCCATGAGCCCCCAACTGGAAACAGTGGGACTGAGTTCCCCACCCATGGGCAGTCACCACACCTTCACGGCCCCAAAGGTGGCTGTGCTGGTAGCTGTGTAGGAGGGGCAGGCTCACCCTCTAATTGCGCCACTCGGCCCTCAAGCTGGTGTAGCCAGTCTCAATACTCCAGATCGAGCTCCCTGCGCAATACGGCCCGGACCTGTTGACGGGTGACAGGTTCCCCTCCACGCCCACTCCGAGGGGGGGTGAGCCCCATCCCCTGCAGTGTGTGCAGGGCCCACAGAAGCGAAGGTCCCAGGCTGGGCCCCAGATGTGCTGGTGCCTGGTGCCATGGCCAGCTGAGGTGGGACAAGTGGGTCCGCTGGGACCAGCCTTCCCATACGAGCTATGTTGTCGCAGGTTTATGACAGATATGGGTTAGTAACAGTCAACATCATTCAGGATTAGTTATAACAGCATCCATAGGTATTCCCATTAACCCAAAACACCAGATTTAACACAGTTGCAGATCATGCAAAACACATGCATATATAGAACAACAGTGGCCATTACGAGAGCATGCAGGTTTCATTGATGGCAACAGGCCACCAATATGGGTATATTTTAACATGGCACATGCATAGAAACAAATGTTAATATTTATTAACCATTAGGACATATGTTCTAACAAATGTTTGGAGTGTACACATACCAGTTGAGGAGTGTCATTGGGTTATTTTGCACATATGGTAGGGATGAGAGAGCGAGTTCAATTAACAACTATTATACCATGAGCGTGCAGCTGATTGGCCAGCGTGTATACTAATGGAAAAGGTCCGATTAAGGACTTTTTTTCCATTAATAATCTTTCGTTACACAACGCTGTCTTATTATATTAAATGGGTTTAACATGGCCAAGCTTTAAAAAAACGAGGAGGATCTCCGTTGCTTATTTTAAATGTTAAACCCATTTAACAGCAAGATCTCCGTTGCGCTATGTTAAATGAGTTTAACATAGCCGGAGATGTCCGTGCTCCGTTGCTTTTTTTAAAACTGTCTATGTTAAACTCATTTAACAGATCTTGCTTTCTCCGTCACAGCTGATGTTGTACTTGATGTACGCGGTATCCATGCAGGTCACGGATGCCAGACATCTGCGTGAAGGGCAGCAACAGGGTATTTTTCATGCATTTATTTAAGAAAGATAGTTTTTTTTTTTTTCATAAATAATAATATGAATATAATCTATCTGGGTAAGCACTGGTTGTGGCTAATGCTATCCGGCCCGCCTCCAAACCAACTTGGGGCCCGGTAATTTTACCTTACCCACACCCAGGCGTGGGTTATTGCTATAATATATCCTTGTAATTTTCACAACATTCTTAGTCACTGCAGTGAACTTTCCCTTACATGTATTATTACACTACCCAATGGCCTAATATTATACATTGGTATGTTTATAGATTATTATATATGTGACCTGTGTCTTACATACAGGCGTGACAAGTTGCAGGTGTTAATGCAACATATGTTGAGAATTGCTGTCATACACTTTGGGTAAGGTGCTAGAATGACAGGTTTGTTTTCATATACATTCTATGACTATGTACACGTTTGACTATTAGCTATATGTCATTAACGGCTGCCTATATTTCTTGGATCATCACACTGATTTGTCAGGTGGACAGGGTACCAGGCTGATGATATGGGCCATTTATCTGGACATGTTGGACAGATTGGAACAGTTGTAGGGTATGACTATGCATACAACTTCAATTTGAACATTCTAGCAAATTCTGTACAGTTGGGTGTAATTATGCATACAGCTTTCTATCTAAACATTGTAACAAAATCTGTACAGTTGTGGTGTATGATTATACATACAACTTAGTAGCACTCCCAGGATTCAAACCCTTGCTATGTGCGACAAAAAATTATAGCTAACATCACAGTACACTGTGCTATCAGGGAATTGATGTAAAGCTTTCTACTGTTTTCTAAGTCTCCCTCACTTGTACAATATGACTGACCTCTTGGCACTTCCAGCATTGATATGCAGGACTTCGTACACATTTTATCTGCATACCACAGTGTGGGTGACACTGCTTAAAATACAACAGTACTATTTATAGTATGCAACAGTTCGCCAACATATGACAGAAGAGTAAACAGAAGCACTCCAGGGGTTATACCTTTATTCACAGACTATTACACGTTTATTTCTACTGATACAACACTTTCTAAGCCTCTTAAATTTATTTGTTATGACAGTACATTCAGACTAATTACTAACCTGCTTTGCAATGCAGCCTTTGTAACTTAGCATCATGGGCTTGCTGGTTCGCAGCCCGCTCATCTGAGGAATACAGTGATATTTAGCCATACCTAGCCATAGTATACACAAGCTAGGCAATTCTTAACTACTTAGTAGAATGAGTACTTACTCAGTACTGGGGCATTAGCCATCTGCCGAGACTCCTGGATCCACTGTTCCAGTACATCCCCCCTCCATCGCTTCAGGTCAGCATGGTGGTGCCTGACCTGCTCACCAGTCCGGGGGATACCTGTGGCACTGGTGAGGTCACGGGCGAGACTGTCCCAGGCCTCAGTTTTATACTGCGAGCCCTGGTACTGGCCCTGCAGTAGTCTCACCTTGTGGTGTTTTACCAGGAGCTATACCATGATTTTTGACTCCTGGATGCCCCAGCGCTGCTGTCTAAAATGAATGCCTTCACCCACACCAGCCATTCTGCCTGCAGTAGAAAGCTACAACTAGTTATGGAATGTATTCCTGCCTGTGTGGTTTAAATACAGCCAATTACGTGCACTTTTCTGTGATTGGCCGGGTTTGAAAAGGCTAAGCTATGGGCACACCTGCTTACCTAAGGTTGGCAGTGCTTAAAGAGGTATACCACTAAACAGATTAGATTGGCTCCCCTACACATTGCTTACTCTTACTAAGTTGAGCTGTGCTGTGGTTAGCATTGCTTACTAGTTAATTAACACTAAATTTGCCTTTTGGCAGTGATTTATTATTCATTACAGGTTCTATATGTGTCTGGTATTCATGATTCTGCACTTCTACTATTTCTACACTTTATTACAATAACACCTCACATGTATGCTTACTGCAGTACTACAGTTCATATATTTATGTTATGTAACAGGTTATACCACTTCACACTGTACATAGATTCAGTTCACATATTTGGTTTGATTTTCCTGTAGTGAGGATTAGTTTGCTGATACCTCATTCATATCTATTGCTATGACGCCTTTGTGGCTAACTACTGTGACTATAGTGTACAGGGTCTTGAGTTCAAGTCTTGCAGAGGCAGTTTATTTTGTTGCTGAGCAGAACATGGGCCGTTGGATGCAGAGTGATTAAGGCACTTTAAAGCAGTTGTAAGCAGGTTTGCTCAACAGTAAGCACTGCTAACCTCTGGTTACAGTTTCTTACACTCAGGTAGCTTCTACATTGCTTAATCTGTGTTGGCAATGCTTACTCCTGTGCAAACGCACTTGAACACGCTTACTAGTGCTTATATATGCTTACTACTGCTTATGTGTGCTTAAACCTGCTTACTAGTACCTTATTCATTATGACACTGACACTTTACATGTGCATTTAATGCAGTACTCCAGTTCACATTTAAATGTTATTATGTAGGTTATACAGCAAAAAGATGTTAAAATATGTTCATATACAGATATCACATGGAAAATGATATGTGCTACAGTGTGACTCGAACTGGGAATGCCTGTTCGTTAGTCAGATGCTCTAACCACTACACTATTGCTGTGGTGCTTCATTTGCATATATATTCCTTGTTATCCTCTTCAGCATTTTCAGCTGCTTTAACCATAGCGAAGCAATAGGCACACCTGTGCACCTACGGCTAGCTGTAATCGGGGGTTTTAAAAAAAATAAAGGGGTTTCCTCTTTTTATTTTTATGTCCTGTTGCTGTTGTACACAGGGAGACTGTTGGTGGGGATATGTGGACACATATGAGTGGTCTTGCTTATTTATTTACAGTTTCTGCTGTTCTACTTTGCAGGGGCGTGTTCATTCTGAGGGCTCTGCTCTCAGACACGCCCCCTGCAGTCGTCCACGCTCCATGTAGGATTTGGAGCTCAGGCAGCGCGCCTTCATTAATATGCATGGAGCGCTGCCATCCTCCTCTTAAACTGACGCTTCCGTGCAGGACTAGATTAGTCCTGCACTGGAGATTAGTAAATCCAGGGGTTTGTTTTGGAAATGTGTTACTTTAATGATATAAATTATAATTTAACTTCAAATATTTTTTTACTTTGGTACTCAAACACTATTTCTTAAATAATTACAATAAAACACTAACTTCTACCTGTCTGTACACTATAATAAATACATTGAAAAGTTTTATTTATAAAAATCCAAAGTATAAAGCATGGTTCTTTCTTGTTTTTCCAGCAGCATTTACTCACAATAATATCTTCATTTTTAACCTACAAGTAATGTCTACTTTAAAAAAAATAACATACTGGTTTCAGTTAATGGATAAAGATGAATTACCTACTGCAGACTATACAATGCATACATTTGATTTAGACAAAGATATGTGATTACATATACAAAATTGTAGACAATTTCTTGAGCATAAAATTGAATTAATACAACAAACTATATGAAAATACATACCTAAATCAATTGAATTTTTATCCTTTTTGGACACAGCAGCATACAATTGAGAAAAGTCTTTTATCTAAATTATATAGATCAATTAATATTAGGTCATCAAATGATGAGGAGAAAAGACTAAGGTCCAGATTCAGTGAGCACTAAGTGTACATGATAAGTATTCAATAAAATTCTTATCACATTTTTTTTGTAATTTCTAGTCACTCAGAAAGATTACATTAAATGTACATGTAGTTTGCACTTAGTGGTAACCTTTATGAATCCCTGCAAATCATTAAGGCTGCAAGAATATCAGTAGGAAAGTAAAATTAGGAAGCAGAAAGTGTGCATTATGTCATGTTGTCTGTTCACTCAGAACAGTGTACAATTAGTGTAGGTTTTATTGAATCTGGCCCTAATTCTTTTATCATCAAAACAGACAACCATTTCACTTAAATGGAGATTGTTTTCTTGGAGATTCATCCATAGGTCTTTCTATACCCCTCACATAATAAAATTAATGTTTAAGAAGAAGATGGCTTGTTAGAGATGTAAACTAGAGATTACAGCAGTTTGGCAGCATATGTTTTTTGATTTAACAAGAGTAAACCTTTTTGGGACAATATACATTTTTTACAGGCTCTACTTACAGGCAGTTTTACTTTAACAAAATCTTTAGCCTTAGTTAATTCTCCAATACCTAAATGTGTATTGAGAGTAAAATATCCACTTTTATGGAGCATCCTATCAACTTCAAGAAAAGTTAAAGCAAAATATTGGAAAAATGATTCTACTCCTTCATTTAATGAATCCATCAACATTACAATAGAAGTTTGTCAATTGGAACTCATTACCATCAGGACCAGAACTACCAGAATCACTTATTCATACAACATGTGGAATAGGCTCAAAAAACTATTAAACAAATAACTTGAGTTATTCATATTCCATTATTTGTTAACTTAAGACAATTGTTAGAAATGTATTTGTTCAATAGATACCCGTGTAAATATTTTTTTTGTTTGTTTTTTCTTCACACATTTTGACTTATATTTCTATTTACATTGTATGATACTGTGATGTTCTTTTTCAAATCTTAATAAAAAAGAATGGAAAAATATTTCAGCTCTCTCAAAGGCATCACTAATGCATAAATGATCAAGAAATAAAAACCTAAAATATAATAAAGACCCAGGAACAGGTGGATTAATAGTTGGGATCTATAATATACTCCCTCAAAAGATTATCTGCTTATTTAAAATGTATTTTCCAATGTACAACTTTAAAGTAACATGCCTTCTTTATGGAGGTATACATTAATATGCCAAACATTAAAGCAAAATAAGGATTCAACCATATGTTCATCCTATAGACTAATCTCAGTATTAAACATAGATGATAAAAATATTGATGTCAAGTTCATAGATTCATAAATTCATAGACTGCTACTAGGCTAATAACCTGGGGGGGTCTTTCTAAGCCTAGCCAAGTTTTCCCAAAAGAATAATGATGTCCTGCATCTAATTAGGACATTGAGGGGCAGGCATTTACAAGCTACCTCTGTCCATAAGGGACATGGGTGCCAGAACCAGTGTAAACTTTCTATTTCCTATCCACTCATCTAGTTTGTGCTTAAACTGGGTAATAGATAAACTCAGCTTCACATGGATGGAAGCCTGTTCCATAGGAGAGGCAGTCTCTGGGACACATATCTGTCTTTCCAACATATTCTGTTCAAGTCACAGACAAAATTCAGGTCCCTAGACCATGTATTTCTGTTACACTTTAACTTATGGATATGTAGGAGATTCATAAGTGTGGGCTTTGTGGATGCCTTGTAACCCAGGATAGCTCACTCCTCAGCAGTCTATAGGAGACTGAGTAGAGGGAAGGGGCTCTAAGGCACTCTGTATAAGGCAGGTTTATTGCACCTTGTATTATTTTTGTAAGGAACCTCTGAAGTCACTCTAGCTGCTGCATATGCCTGGTCAGGTAGATATCAAAGGGTGTACTGCACTCTGTGATTGGTCTGATAAGGGCAGAGTACAGTGGGATAATTGGATATAGATGCCATGCCCTTGCTTATAACTTGTGCAATGTAAAAGGATTTCCTCACAACTGTGGCCATGTGGTGGTTGAAGGTAAGGCTACTGTCTACATGGATACCGAGGTCCCTGACCACTGGGTCAACTCTTAGGAGTGTATTATCAACATGGTAATTAGCTAGGATGGTTGACTACCCAAAGAGTACAATTACACATTTCTTAGTACTGAGTTTAAGATCATGGCTTTGGCACCACTTGTTAATCAAAGATAGGCCTTCTTGAAGAATGCTAGTGTCTGCAGGGAAGTTGATGATAACCCTCAGCTTGCAATCATCTGTAAACTTAGTCAGGTATAAACCTTCAGCATTTGCTTCCATTTCAGAGAAATAGATGCCAAAAAGGAGTGGGACTCAGAAGCAAAATCCTTGAAAGGGGACCTTTATCTTAAAGTAACTGAGCCTCATAAAATCATCCAAGGCAATTTTGAGAGAAAAATCGCCAAGGACTCTAAAGACAATCATAAGGCCTTCTTTAGCTATGTTAGAAACCTAGGAGGAAACTCCCAGATATGCTCAGAATTAGTTCAAAATGATGTGAAAATTACTGAACCTACACACATTGCTAACATACTGGCTGACAGGTTCAGTGCAAACTTCTCCCCCAAAAGGAGAGATATCTATTCCAGAGGATTGTAGCCCCCAAACATCTCCAACGCCCAGGTGAGAACTGCCCTCACTAAGGCAAAAACACAGCATCCATGGGACCGGATGGTGTCCCCGGCTGTGTGCTTCATGAACTCAACGAGGAATTAAACCCACAGTTAGGACAGCTGTTTAATCTTAGCCTCACCTCAGGATATCACTCAAGGAGTGGCGACGGCGACTGTGGTCCCACTTCATAAGGGCGGTGCCTCCACAGACCCTGGAAATTACCGCCCCATTAGCTTGACAAGCCTTATCTGCAAAGCCATGGAGAGGATCATAATGGAACTCATAAATAAAGACATAGGGAACTTGCAGACTTTGGATCCAACCCAGTTTGGCTTTGTCAAAGGCAGATCCTGCCTCTTAAACTTGGTTGACTTTTGAGACAGTCACCAAGGCCATTGATGAGGAAAGGCAGTCCATACAGCCTACCTCGACCTGGCAAAGGCCTTCGACACAATACCCCACTCAGGTATCATCGAAAAACTCATCAGCTTGAATGTAAACCCATACATCACAAGATGGGTTGCAAACTGGCTAAGGACAGAACCCACAGGGTCAGAGTTGCTGGAGCCATGTCAGACTCAAAGCCTGTCACAAGTGGTGTCCCACAGGGCTCAGTCCTGGGTCCACTCTTGTTCGGCATCTACTTTTCTGAAGTACAAGCAAACACAGGAGGGTTATGGCTGACAAAGTTTGCAGATGACTGCAAACTGGGCGCCATAGTCGAAAACACATCTGACACAGATATCCTCCAGAAGGGCCTCACAGAAACGGATAACTGGTGCCAGAGCCATGGCCTGAAGTTAAACGCCAAAAAATGCATAGTCATACCCTTCAGGAAAAACAAGGTTACCCCTAGCTACCATATAGGTGACAATCCACTGAGCACAGAAAAAGTCATCAGGGATCTGGGGACCCAAGTTGACAGTAGTCTTTCGTTTGACACTCATGTTGCTAAAGTAGTTAGGAAAACCTTCTATATTGCCCACCTGATCATGAAGGGATTCACATCTAGATCAAGGGAGGTCATCGTCCCCCTGTACTCATCACTCATTAGACCTATGATTGAGTACAATGCCCGTTCGGAATGTATCTGACCAGACACCTGATGCAGCTTGAAAGGCCCCAAAAGTTCCTCACCAAAAGGATAAAGGGTCTCAAAAATATGTCTTATGCTGCCCGACTGAAAGAACTCCAGCTTTATTCAGTCTCATACCGCTTGCTCAGAGGTGACCTGTGCCTGACATATAAGGCCATGTCAAACCCAGATTTGATGAATATGCTTCACCTCAAAAAATCTAGATCCCTCAGAACCACAAGGGCGGGAGACTTAAACCTTGACACGGTTATAAATAGAACGTGCTGGAGGGACAGATTCATCACCCAGAGACTCCCTATGCTGTGGAACAAAATCCCGGTACATGTGAGGCAGAGCACCTCGCTGGCCTTGTTCAAGAGGAATCTTGACCAATGGATGGGAGATCGCAGATATACCCCAGGGATTACTTCAGTGTCACTGCTTGACAGAGGCACAGAAAAATGATAGGCATAGTTTTATTCAAACTAAAGGTGGCGAAAGCCACATAACTATGGGCTAGGCTTATAAATGCCCTTGGGCAGATAGCCTAGTATGAACCTATGAACCTATGAACCTATGAACCATATGTTCATCCTATAGATTAATCTCAGTATTAAACATAGATGATAAAAATATTGATGTCAAGTTCATAGATTCATAAATTCATAGACTGCTACTAGGCTAATAACCTGGGGGGGGGGTCTTTCTAAGCCTAGCCAAGTTTTCCCAAAAGAATAATGATGTCCTGCATCTAATTAGGACATTGAGGGGCAGGCATTTACAAGCTACCTCTGTCCATAAGGGACATGGGTGCCAGAACCAGTGTAAACTTTCTATTTCCTATCCACTCATCTAGTTTGTGCTTAAACTGGGTAATAGATAAACTCAGCTTCACATGGATGGAAACCTGTTCCATAGGAGAGGCAGTCTCTGGGACACATATCTGTCTTTCCAACATATTCTGTTCAAGTCACAGACAAAATTCAGGTCCCTAGACCATGTATTTCTGTTACACTTTAACTTATGGATATGTAGGAGATTCATAAGTGTGGGCTTTGTGGATGCCTTGTAACCCAGGATAGCTCACTCCTCAGCAGTCTATAGGAGACTGCATAGAGGGAAAGGGCTTTAAAACACTCTGTATAAGGCAAGTTTTTTACACCTTGTATTCTTTTTGTAAGGAACCTCTGAAGTCACTCTAGCTGCTGCATATGCCTGGTCAGGTAGATATCAAAGGGTGTACTGCACTCTGTGATTGGTCTGATAAGGGCAGAGTACAGTGGGATAATTGGATATAGATGCCATGCCCTTACTTATAACTTGTGCAATGTAAAAGGATTTCCTCACAACTGTGGCCATGTGGTGGTTGAAGGTAAGGCTACTGTCTACATGGGTACCGAGGTCCCTGACCACTGGGTCAACTCTTAGGAATGTATTATCAACATGGTAATTAGCTAGGATGGTTGACTACCCAAAGAGTACAATTACACATTTCTTAGTACTGAGTTTAAGACCATGGCTTTGGCACCACTTGTTAATCAAAGATAGGCCTTCTTGACGAATGCTAGTGTCTGCAGGGAAGTTGATGATAACCCTCAGCTTGCAATCATCTGTAAACTTAGTCAGGTATAAACCTTTAGCATTTGCTTCCATTTCAGAGAAATAGATGCCAAAAAGGAGTGGGCCCAGTACCAAGCCCTGGGGAACTCCACTAGTGACTGGCCTCTTGGTGGAGGTGGCCTCACCTGTTTTGACCTCCTGTGTCCTATCAGTGAGCCAGTTAGCTATCCAATGGGTGATAAAAGGGTTTATACCTAAATTATCAAGCTTGTTTATAATGCCTGAGTGGGATATTGTATCAAAAGGCTTGGCTAGGTTGAGGTAAGCTATGTGCAAAGTTTTACCTTCATCCAATGCTTTGGTGACCCTCTACAAAAAAGTCCATCAGATTTAATAGTCATGACCTTCCTTAACAAAGCCAAACTGTGATTGGTCCAGCATTTTCAGGTTACTTATGTCCTCATTTATCATATCCATGATGTTTCTTTCCATGGACTTACATATGAGGTTGGAAGTCTTATGGGCCTGTAGTTATCTGGATCAGTGGTTGGACCTCCTTTGTGCAGGGGAATGACTGCAGCCATATTCCATTCATTGTGCACAAAACCAGACTGAAGGCTACACTTGAAAAATGATACAAGTGGACCAGAGAGGTCATGTTTCATGCCATTTATTAAACATCCCAGGGTGTTATTGGAGCCCATCAATGTAGTATGTTTGGCCTTGGAAAGTGCATTGATGACCTGTTCCCTAGTAACAGTTGGGAGGATTGAGTTATGTGGTATTTCCCTTGCAATATCGGGAACGGGAGTGGGGCGAGGAATTTGAGCTGAACTAGTCCAGCAAAAGGTTGGCAATGGCCTCCAGCTCAGTATGGGTGATGCCATTTTCAATAAGTTCTACACATTGTTGTGTATTTCCTCTAAGGTTACAGACATAGCTGTAGAAAGTGTTCTGGTTGTCCTTTGCCTGACAACCTATTTTTTCTACAAAAGCCTATGAACTATTAATTAATCCTGTTAGCTGCCTGTTTAAATTGGTCAAGGGGATTTTAGTATGTATGGCTTTGTTCCTCCTACATTTGGCCAAGATATTTTTTCTTTTGTTATATAACCAAAAAACATTGCGATTCCACCAGGGTGGCTTGTCTTTTGAGTTCAACTTATTCTTAATATGAATGAGCACAGCTCATGCTGTACAGTGAATACATAGATTAGACTTTTACATAGAAAACTTATACTTTTTTTATGTAGTTGCTGCATTTTCAACAAACAACATTTACTGTTACTGTATTCATTCCACAATGAATAAGATTTAAACTTAACATAAATACCAGTCTTGAGTTATATAAACTTAATAAATCACCTTTATCAGATATAAATTCCCCTCCTTTAGTCTACTGTTACATGTTAAGGAAGCAAAAGAGAGTAGTATTGCTGAAATTTAATTATTCCTCAAGTCTTGGTGAGTACCTTCATGAGGTGGACCCTGTGTTTCACAAAATCTCTCCTAGACAACACTGATATACAGACTGTATTTTATGTAGCATATATCATGGACAGCAGTAGGTTAAAAAAATAAAAAAAGGTAGCTGGGTTACAAGTCCCATGGTAAAAAAAAATGTCCAATCTTGGTAGGTACACTGGTGCCAGGATTGGAAAAAAATGACAGTGTAGCATCCTCAAGACATGGAAACATTTCTACAATGGAGCCATGCCAGGCCCATGGGCAGGATGATCACCCTGTTGTAAAAGGAAGTAGTAGCCCACAAAAATCACAAAAACAGATAGGCCAAAAAAGAGCCATAAAGATGATAGAGTGGACTATTGAGGATAACAAGGAAATTATGTATTGTTACTATTTTGCAAAAAGCCCTGAATTTCCGGACAGAAGATATATATAAAAAAAAAGATTAAGGGAGAAATTAGAGAAAAGAAACATTCTTGCAGAAGAAAAACTGCCAAAAGCTTCAAATGCAAATTTGTGTTCATTAATACATCATATTCATAAAAAAACATTATATAAACCAAGAAACTTGGCCAGTTTGGAAAACGAAGTGACTGTGGAAGCAAAAAAATGTAATGAACAAAAGCTAGAGATTTTTGAAGGTATAAAAAAGAAATATGGACATGGAAAAGAAAGAAAAATCTGATATGGTGCAATATTTATGCACAGGAGAAAGCCAAATTAATCAGTACAAAAAAGCAGGTCCAAGGATATTAGAAGAGAAATACAGGCAAAGGCACCCAGATACAGAAAATTTCACAATACAAAAAATAAGATCATAAAGTGGGAATACAGAACAAAAGATTAGTAAAGTAGAAGTTAAAAAAATAGAAGCTGGAGTTATGGAATGCCTGTGGCGTGATGGATTTGGTGTAGAAAGTCTAACACAGGTTATGTCACAGCATGATGGAAGAATGAGTCCCTCAAGTAAGGAGAAACAGGAAGAGTGTGAGACATCTGAAGAAGAAATATGGACATAGGAAAGAAAGAGATTTAATGTGGAGCAATATTTATGCAAAGGAGAAAGCAAAACTAATCAATACAAAAAATGCAGCACCAAAGATTCTTGAAGAGATATACAGGCAAAGGCATTCAGATATGAAAAATTTTACAATACAAAAAATAAGAAAAAAAATAGGGAAAGTATAAAAGAGGATTAGCAATGGTGAAGTTAAAGAAATAGAAACTGAAGTTATGGATTACCTGCAAAGTGAAGGATTTAATGTAGAAAATCTAACTCTGATAACATCTCAGCATGATAGAATAATGAACCTCCAAATTAAGGAGAAACCAGTGGAGCAGGAAGCATCTGATCTGTTGCCATATGAAGATAATTTGCAGACTTCAGTAGGAAGGAGAAGGAAACTGTGGTATCTGTGATGCAGTCAGTGTTGTAGAATGGTAAGCCAGTGAGTTCCCATATCAAAGAATAATGGATGACACAGGATGAAGCTTAAGAGAATATGCCACAGGAAGATGTTCTGGAACTTTCTGTAGAATGCCCACAGGAAACGGAGAGCAAAGAATGTGTCCTTAGTTTAGAAGAAAATGATCTAAGGGAAGAGTTGCTTGATTTAATAGAGATGTATAGACATATTAAGATCAATGAAAGAAACAGACTATAGAATGTCAATGAAACTCAAAATGTTAGAAATTTGAGAGAACAAATGTACATAGTACTCAAGATTGTTCATAGAACATCATGGAATATAACAGAAGTAAATAGTATATATTACTGTGCAGCTAAATTAATAACAGATAAAGTCTTACCACAAAAATACAGGGCAGTAAGGAAAAGGAAGAAGAGGAATCAAATGCTATTGTGGAAGTATAGAATAGACAAAACTATAAAGCAATTAAGACAAAAAGTGTTGCTGTTAGAAATGTTCAGAACAGGGAAGAGATCAACAGAAATACTCAGAAAGACAGACATGATAAAAGCAACATGCAGCGTCAGAACAGACCAGGATCTCTTGTACACTACTGCAAATAATAAACTAAAGATATCAGCATAGGCAGACAATCTTAGAAGATATGGCAATAAATATAAAGGAAAATACAACATAAGCAATTTATTGATGACCCAAAAAAAGTTTTATAGAGAATTGGGAAGCAATGCAAAATAAATAGAAACACCAACAAAAAAAGAAATAGACACACTTTGGAGAAATATCTATAAAGATCCTGTGGAACATAGCAAAGATGCTGAATGGATAGAAGAAGTAAAAGAAAAGAAATTCAAATCTACATGATATGGAATGGGATGAAGTAACTATCAGAGAAACTGAAACAAAATTAAGAAAAGATATACACCAAAAGGACCCAGTGAAGAGGCTGTAGTTTACTGTTTAAAAACACAGTTTTAATCCACAAAAAGGAAACACAAGGGTAGGTACAAAGCCCACTTCTTCAGATGCTAACAACTGTTCAAACAGGAATGGTTTAAATACATATACAAAAACACCTGAAGTAATTAAGTAGTGACATCACCTTAAAGCTACACTCATGTTAAAATGTTCAAGACAAGGATGTTTATTATATATCTACCTGCCTATATTTGACTACACATTTAAATACAGTACTTAAGTTTTAAAAATATGTAAAAAATATATAAAACATTGCAATACATACTCTGCAAAATATGTATAATTATTTACTATATATACCTATTGCACACATTTTCACCTAGTAAAAGGTCTTTTCTTTAATAAAGGCTTGAGGGGAACATATTCATTCATTCCAAAATCAGCACTGGCTCTCAACATTACTATCCATTCTGCTTCTAAGTTTTCTGTGACATTTCGTATGTCACCACGCCTAATATTCTCAAATGCCCTGCTGATAACTACAACTTTATGTCCAGAATCAGTTTCATTCATATGTTTAGCTAAATCACTTAAATTGTCTTTCTTATTAGTGTGGTAAAGATGCTCCCTGATTCTATCTTTTAAGCACCTATCAGTTTTCCCCACATAACATTCTTTACATTTTAAACAATGTGCTAAATAAGCCACATTTAGTTTCACAGGTAGCATAGAGACGAAAATTATATATTCTATGATAGTAGGGATGTGTAAACTGTGCGCAAGTATCTATATATTTGCAGAATGAATAACATCCACATGGTCTAGTACCAACTCTTACTGGGGTTCCAACACTGTGTTTAGGATAACATAGTCTCTTTTTCAAGGACAAATTATTCTTAAATAAAAATTTTGGTTCCACATCTATCATCTCCTTAACCTGTTTATCACTGGTTAGAATTCCCCATTATTTCCATACAATATCCACATATATGCCTACATTTCTAGAATATTCTAAAGGTACTCTCAGTTTAGTAACACTTTCCTTATTGTTCAGACATTCTTTCCTGTTCTCAGAAAAGTAATGTTTAGCATTGGACTGTCTTAATTTTACAACCTGCTGAATATTATTATCCAAGAATGATTCAGTATACCCTCTGGCCTTCAAATCATTTCTAACTACTTCAGTTCATTTATGAAAATCATCATCACGCATATTTAGCCTAGAGGCTGTATAAACTTGTCTTTTAGCCACATTTCTAAAAATATGCGGTGGAGGCATACTATTCTTAGACAGAAGATGATTAAAATGACAAACTTTTTTTATACTGTTTGGTATATATTTCTCCACTATTCTTAACTACTATTGACACATCTAAGAAGTTAATATTATTTTCTGAATGTACTGTTGTAAACTTCAAATAAGAAGTACTAATGTTGATGTACCCCTCAAATCTCCGTAGCTCATCATAAGTGCTCCCATAGCATAAAAACATCATCTATAAACCTTCTCATATACAATATTTTTTCTTTACATGGTCCCTGTAACATAAATTCTCTTTCCCATATAACCATTACTGCATTGGCATAGCTATTGGCACATGAAGTGCCCATAGCTACACCATTGCATTACCAAAACACATCCTTATCAAAAATAAAGACGTTGTGGTATAGAACCAACTTAGTTACCTCTATTAACAAATGTATATGTCTTTCTTCAGTACTAGAGTAATGACTCTCTCTAAGCTTCTTAAACCCGACTCATTAGGTATCTTCATGAAAAGGGACACCACATCCATTGTCACTAATATAAATGTATCATCCTTATTTCTATTATTCATACAGACATATAAATCCTTTAAAAATGCTCTGTATCTCTCAGAACCTGATAAATATTATTCAACATTGGCCTTAGATGTTTCTCTCTATATATATGGAGATTGTTTCTGTACACCATCTCCTCCCTGACACTATTGGCCTCAAAGGTGGATAGATTTTTATCTTTATGTAACTACGGTAATCCCTGTATAACAGGAATTACAGTATGCTGTATGACAAAATAATCAAACAATTCCTTAGTTATATATTCATTTCTCATAAGTTGACATAAACGCTGTTTAACGTGTTCAGTCATATTTGTAATATCTAAAATGCTTATTTTCCTATAAAAGCCATCAGTCTCTAACATATCAAGCATCTTATATTTGTATCCATCTGCAACCAAGATTACTATTGGCCTACCTTTGTCGGCTAGACGTATAATTATATCTGTGTTCTCTTGCAACTTTCTTAAAGCATTCTGCTCATCCTTAGTTAAATTAAAAGTACTTCTTTTATATTTGCACTTCTTATCATCTAGCATTTGCAATTTATAAACTTCATCAACACACATACTTTCAAAGGCATTTATCAAAGGATTTGTCATCAGAATAAATGTTCTTGGTTTCCTAAAAATATTCGCTTGTGCAGTAACGGTTATATGGGAAACAGAATTTATGTTACAGGGACCATTTAAAGAAAAAATATTGTTTATGAGAAGGTTTGTCGATGATCTTTTTATGCTATGGGGGCACTTATGAGGAGCTACAGAGATTTGAGGAGTACATCAACAGTAGTACTTCTTATTTGAAGTTTACAACAGTACATTCAGAAAATAATATTAACTTTTTAGATGTGTCAATAGTAGCTGAGAATAGTGGAGAAATATATACCAAACAGTATAAAAAAGTTTGTCATGTTAATCATCTTTTGTCTAAGAATAGTATGCATCCACCGCATATTTTTACAAATGTGGTTAAAAACCAAGTTTATAGAGCCTCTAGGCTAAATATGCGTGATGATGATTTTCATAAATGAACTGAAGTAGTTAGAAATGATTTGAAGGCCAGAGGGTTTACTGAATCATTCTTGGATAATAATATTCAGCAGGTTGTAAAATTAAGACAGTCCAATGCTAAACATTACTTTTCTGAAAACAGGAAAAAATGTCTGAACAATAAGGAAAGTGTTACTAAACTGAGAGTACCTTTAGAATATTCTACAAATGTAAGCATGTATATGGATATTGTAAGGAAATACTGGTGAATTCTAACCAGTGATAAGCAGGTTAAGGAGATGATAGATGTGCAACCAAAATTTTTATTTAAGAATAATTTGTCCCTGAAAAGGAGACTATGTTATCCTAAACACAGTGTTGGAGCCCCAGTAAGAGTTGGTACTAGACCATGTGGACGTTGTTCATTCTGCAAATATATAGATACATGTGCACAGTTTATGCACCCCTACTATCATAGAATATATAATTTCCGTCTCTATGCTACCTGTAAAACTAAGCATGTGGTTTATTTAGCACATTGTTTAAAATGTAAAAAATGTATGTGGGGAAAACTGATAGGTGCTTAAAAGATAGAATTGGGGAGCATCTTTACCACATTAATAAGCAGGACAATTTAAGTGCTTTAGCTAAACATATGAATGAAACTGATTCTGGACACATATTTAAGTTTCTAGTTAGCAGGGCATCTGAGAATATTAGGGGTGGTGACATATGAAATGTCACAGAAAACGTAGAAGCAGAATGGATAGTAAGGTTGAGAGCCAATGCTGATTTTTGGAATGAATGAATATGTTCCCCTCAAGCCTTTATTAAAGAAAATACCTTTTACTAGGTGAAAATATGCGCAATACATATATATATAGTAAATAATTATACATATTTTGTAGAGTATGTATTGCAATGTTTTATATATTTTTTACATATGTTTAAAACTTAAGTACTGTATTCAAATGTGTAGTCAAATATAGGCAGGTAGATGTATAATATCCTTGTCTTGAACATTTTAACATGAGTGTAGCTTTAAGGTGATGTCACTACTTAATTACTTCAGGTGCTTTTGTATATGTATTTAAACCATTCCTGTTTGAAAAGTTGTTATCATCTGAAGAAGTTGGATTTGTACCTACGAAAGTGCTTGTGCTTCTTTTTTGTAGATTAAAACTGTGTTTTTAAACTGGAAACTACAGCCTCTTCATTGGGTCCTTTTGGTTTTTATCTTATTATTGGATTCTGCTTTGTTCTTCGACCTGACTGCTCATAGAATGTGGTGATAGTTTTGTTTTTTTGTTACTTTAAAATTAAGAAAAGCTCCTAAATGGAAAACCCCAGGCCCAGATACAGTAACTAACTTCTGGTTAAAAGTATTAACATCTTTACATGAAGATTTAGCCATGAGTAAAAACTGTTTATATGTGTATCTCAAACTGGCACCAACCTGGTTAACAACAGGAAAAATGGTACTCCTCCTTAAGAGTGAACCTGCAAGATACCCAAAAAACTATAGACTAATAACTTGCTTCTGATGATGTATAAACTATACACTGGAACTGTTGCCGACACGGGGAGGGGAGATTCAATAAAGCCTTCACATTTTTTTTTGTGTAGGTATCATGGCATGATGCCTACACAGGTGTGACCATTTTTAGATTCAGTAAGTTCTGTTTAGGGACACACACACATGCAATACAGAAACTTCCGTGGCATGCAATGACCTTATAAGCAGGTGAATCTCATACACATGAGGCAGGTAGAGTGATCCAACCTGCAGAAAGGCATCTGCTCAGACCCCCTGTCAGTGTCCAGAGTGTACCTGGAAAAATTCTGCGTACAGAAGTCTAGACAGACAAAGAAGGATGTAAAAGTGTAGAAATGTGGACACAAACCACCTGAAAATGTAAGACCACATACACATATGAGCAAAACTATTAGTCTGTATGTCACAAAGATTAAAGGGAATAAGTTAAATTAATATATTTTTTAATAATCTCAGCATGTTTGCGCTACATGCCGCAGTGTGCAAACAAGCTTAATAAAAATAAAAAGGAAAACAAGAAGTGTATAGTATGTGACAGAAATGTATTATAGGAGCTTGTGTGGGCTTCCTATAGTGGTGCATTGCTGCTAAGGTTTCTGGGCTGTCAGCACAGATAAGTATGCAAATGAGGTGGGGTTACTGAATAGCAGAAAGGAGTAATCATGTCCAGCTATGCCCTTCATGTAGGGTCTTACACCATGTTGATGTTTACACTGGATGTGGCTGACATCAGAGGGGTATGTCCCCTTTCTTCTAAGCTCTTTTAAGCTTAAGTACACGTGTGTGTGAGGTGTGCCACCTGGCTGAGTATGTTCTCAAAACTGGATATATTCAGTTAGACATTTTGACCTTTGTATAAGCTATGCTGCGTGGTGCAGAGCTCTGCGCAGCATTGCACATTGAAATAGAGCCATTAAATGATGTTAATTATATTGTAGGCAGGTGCAATGCATCATAATTAGCCAATTACACATTCTGTGCTTACAGCAGAGCTGTATAAAGTATGCATACACCTTACATTCTGATTTCCCCCCAAAACTCTGAACCATTGAATTACAGATTTGGGAATTTTAACTGACATAATGCTAGGGGCTGCTGCAGGTCTCTGCAAAACAACTGAGAAACCCTCACTGAGTGCCAAACTGTAATGGGGCTGTACTTTTTGGCCTTGTAAGTTGGTCCCACCCGCCAAGCTTCCCTCTTTTGCAAGGTCTGCTGATGTCATATACCATAAGACTACCAACTGCCATACTAATGTCAGACTTAAGCCATGGCATATCTAATAAGTACTGTGATCCACAATGTGTTACACTAGATGGGTAGGGGTTCTAATCTCATCCCAGGCCACTCAGTGTGTTTGTGTATCACCATACAACATAAATATGATCACCTCAGTCACTTATAAAGAGGTAGGGTTTTGCAGTATTTTGGTTGTAGCAGGGGATGTTGGCCTCCAAATGCCTGACTACAACAAGGCCCACTGATGTCATCAAGCATAAGATGTCCTAAAGAGATAGTAAGCACACTTGTGGTGTAGTGCGTGTCACATATGGTGATCTGTAGCTTGTACTATTAGATAGGTAAGTGTTCTAATCTACTTGCAGCCAACTTGGAGTGTGTATGTACTGTGTCATGTCCTGTAAACATTAATTGGTAGTGGTGCTATCCTTAATATAGCTATGTTTATGTGTGTGGCTGTTAGAGCATTTTACATCAGCTTATGGAATCATATTTGAACTTTAGTAGCCTAATGGCCCTACAGCCCTCACAATCCTAGCCAAGTTTTTACCTTTATTTACACTATCAGTGCATATTGCCCCTGTCCACAGGCAAAACAGGCAGAAGCCCTGGGGTGAAATGAGTCACCCAGTGAATCAAACATATGGCATCTGACGAGACCCAGTGAGGTGCTGTGTTTGCCAATAGGAAAGATTCTGTTTCAAAGGTGTGTTAAAATCTGCTAGACAGATCTTTCCCACCAGCATGTATTAGTAATGCCACATACCAAGTTAATGTCTTACAGTGAGTAATCTGTGTACCATGGCACCTACATATATGCTGCATATCCAGTGAAGCAGGGTCACACATTGCCCTGTATGCAAGGCAGAGATTACCTCTGAGTAGTCTGTGTGCCACAGGCTACAATGACACTGATTTCAGACAATCCCCACTGAAGAGATACTGAAGAAGTGAAGTTCCCTTGTGAGGGACCATTGTGTTGTGTGCAGTTGCCAGTAGTGTTTGAAAAGTTACATTACCAAATGGCCATTGCATTCAAATATTGGCATGCTGAGGGAAGAGTACAAGGAGGTTATGAGTATGTCAGTTCCGAGTGACTGTGCCCTCAGTTATGACATATGATTCCCATCTTACCACTGGAGAGACATAGTGATCGCAGGTACATTAGGTGTAAACCTGTGTGCCCAGTTCTGTCACCCCTGAGTATGTACATCAGATGTGGCTACTGATGTGCTACTTACCAGGAACATAGGTGCTACTGATGGAAATGATACTGCATATATATTTGCATCACATTTATGCCCATTAGTGTGTTAACAGGCATTTGGTCATCAATATCCTCTTATAGGATATTGACATAACTCACAGATTCTATGACTCCTCACAGTTTGCAGGCATCAGCCAATGTTGTCAGTCACAGACATTCAGTTTTTGCTTGTATCATGGTTAAATGGATTCCAAGCAGTAGAGGACCCAGGACTGAGCCCTGTTGAATACTGCTGCTTACAGATCAGCTATTGGAGGTGGAGTCCCATATTTTGAGTATGTGTTCTATGAATGAGCCACTTAGTGACCCCTATAATGATATTACCGGGGATGCCTAAGTGGGTGCTTTTGTCAATGATGCCTGAGTGAGGAATAGAGTCACAGGGCTTGACTAAATCCAGGGGGTTGTATGTCCTGATATCCCCTCACACAGGTCCTTGGTAACTGCCTCAGATATGTCCACCAGGTTTAACAGCCATGATCTTCCTGTCAGAAATATAAACTGTATACAGTCAATTGTTTGTAGATTACATATATGTTTGCTGATCAGATCCATGATGATTTGCCCCATGGGCTGACAGATATGGCTACTCAGACAAATAGGTCTATAGTTCTAGTGGTCGATGGATGTGCCACCTCTGTGCAAGAGGATAACAGTTGCCGTTGTCCAATCAGCTGGGATGCATCCAGTGGTTACAGTATGATTGCAATGAGTTTCCAATGGTGTTAGCAATCCTTGTTGGATCCCATGCAGGACACAGCCTGGGATGTTAGCATGTCCAATAGATGCTGTGTATCCCCCATAGAGTGGCCAATTACAGCCTGATCTGCATATACTTAAGGTATGTGACAGGTTGTAGGAATGTCATGTGGCATATGTAGTGGGGACAGAGGAGTGAAGTTTGCACAGAACCTGTGGGGTAACAGGTTAGCTATGAGTACAGACCCATTATATGTGGTATAATTAAGTATGAGTTCACTGACAATCTGGGCCTTTCCTCTGAGGTTACACATGTAAGTACACTGTGTATTGTGGTTCTGCTTTGTGGGGGAGGCTACACATACTGTTTCTACAAAATACTATAACAATACATGCTTATTTTAGCTGAGGAGGGTGTGCCTCCATTATAGGGGGCACCCTCACCCCAACTGTCACACAGCAATGTCCACCTCTTATTGTACAGCCTGCTAATGGCAATTGTCCACCAGGAAGGTTTGCTGTGCCATGAGGAGCTCATTGTCCTCCTGTCAGGTACAGGTGAGTCTATGTAGTTGTACCGCTGCTTACATAAAGTATGGGTGTAGAGCTTTGCATACTTGCCTGTCCTATCTGAGGAGGGAGGTGCAGTCACACTATGTAAACCATCCCATAGGAGGTAATAAATTGCTTTGCTGAGGTATATTTCTGTATTTTCTGCAAAGGGGAGTTAGGTCTGATACTTAGTTTTAATGAGACTGATATGTGGTCAGATCTCACCAGGGACGACCTCATAGTGAGGGGGGGCTACAGTAGTCACCCATATTGGTAAACACATGATACACTACATTGGCTCCCCTTGTGGGGATGTCACACCACTGGTCCAGAGCATTGTAGTTAAAGACATGGACTAACCTTTGGACAAGTGAGCTTCAGCACAACTAACCAATACAGCTGCTGGTTACTTAATGTCAACCCACACCATGGTGTACTGATATGTCTTGATAGACACAAGTGCATTCTAATAAGCACAATGTGTGTCTGGCTTCATAGAGCTGCTCCTGTAGTTGGCAGTGACTTGATTTGGTGCCCTTCCAGCAGTGAATAGCACCTGCAGTGTCTCTGGGAAATCACAGTGTTTCACCAAATGTGGATGTATATCTGTCCTTAATGAATATGTATACATCACCTGCATTACCTTACACACTGTCAGTTTGAAGTCTGAACATGTGGAAGGATGTATAGTCTGGTATGGCTGTGGTGCTGTCAACAGCCTTGAACCAGGTGTCTTTGACTGCATAAATGTCTGCATATTCCAAGGTGGGGACACCTTCCACAGAGTGGGGTTTAGTGTTGCCATTCCCAGTGTGTAGCACCATAACCATGAGGTTGTATGAAGATGGGGTTCTCATTGGAAAGTTTTCCCTCCAGATAGTATCTATAAGATGCACTGTGGGGATGTCAGCAGCTTTGGCCTGTGCTCAACATCCCAGGGGTGAGAGATGAAGACCATCTCTGGCAAAGCATTGACGTCTGTTGAGCAAGTCATCCCTGGCAGACATGTAGTAGATACCCTTACAATGACACCACATGCTAAGGGAATTATTGACGTTTATCATTTTCTTTGTGTATTGAGCCAGCATCCTATGTGAAGGTCAAGACACAGAGTGTCTAAGCTCAGTCATGTGCCTGCATACAGTCCGGTGACATATGTCCCTAGTCTTACACAACTGCAGGAACTATGGTGTCATCATTATGTTACCTGAGATTCCTTTTGCTGTGGAATTGTGTGGTATGGAGTAGCGTGTCAACTCACAGACAGCTAACTGTGACCTTTCCCATATGTAGCCTGGTGACCCAGACATCAACGTGTTTCATGATTTTGTGGTTTGCCTCAGGTATATGACCAGTGAGACAGCGGTGTGTAAACTATTATGTGTACTGTGCTCTCCAGAGGTATGATTATCTGTACTGAGCTTGCATATGGTTTTCTGATGTGTATGGTAAAGAGAAGCTCCACACATGCATGTGCATGTGATGTGGGTGTGGGTAGTGCAGGAGGTGAGATGTGCATGTTGGCAAAATGCTCATTGCCATATGTACTGACTGTTGTTTGAGACACCATGGAATCAAGGTTTGAAATACAGTCACATCTGTCACATGTTGTGCTTCTGTGGCATAGGAGTAGAGGGGTGGTGACATCTCATCAGCAGTCATTCATAGTGCCATTAGCAATACAGTCATGCTCATGTGTACGTCACAGCATGCCATCATTAAGAAGTGTCATTACAGTTGGTGAAATGTAATATGTCACCTTTATGTAGGTCCCCTGAGGTAAGACAGCATCTGACATTGTGCCATAAAATGCTTTGTCAGCCATGTGTTCCTTGGATTGACCATAATCCTGTTATTAAGCTTGATCAGAATACCATACCATGCCCACAAATGTGACACTGTGCAACTCCAGCAAAGTTAGGGTCATGCTGCCACATGCTTGGGGTTGTCACCCTGAAACACAGTGTTTGTAGGCACTCCTTGCAGTGAAGACGTGGATGTCTGTGCATGCACAGAGGACTTGTTCAACTTTTCTGACATTACGTTGGCCTTGCAAGTGTACAATACCTGTCAAGCAACCTGACAGCAAGCTGGTTGTTGTGTGACATGATGTGGGAACACAGATATGTGTTCCGGGTACATAACTGTACAGTATAACATACCTAGGACATGTGGCAGGTGGCCACACTTTGGCCAAAGCTGGCTAGTCCTCTGACATAGGCCTCAGAGCCATGTCATGCAGATATCCACCATTAATCTGTTGAAGGGCAGGATGTATGAATTGCTATGAAACTGTCACCTAACATGGATCACCGCTGCTGTGCTGCTTGTTTCAGCAAGCTTTTACATCTATGTCACCGTACATTGCACATTATATTGTGGCACTACAGCTGTACTTCTAATCACCATCTGGTCAGATTCATAGTGACATACCACCAACCCTGGAACAGAAAGCATAATACATGCAAAGCCAACTGATTGCTCAGGTTGATAATCAAGGCATTTACCAGGAGAAGGTATGTGAAGCCTACAGAGCCTTTCATGATGTGGGACAACTATGTGGATGAACAAACAGGCTGTGTCCTGCTTATCATCATGAGCTTCATTGAAATGTTTTGTGTGTGATGATAGAAAAAAGTATCAGGGCATGGTATTCCAGGAGAGAGTGGTTGTGGTGACACCAGCATTAGTAGGAGCCAGGCACCAGCAATTCAGTGGACTCCCCTGCTTTCTGCATTCTTCACAAGGTAATTATGTCCTTTCAGTACACACTGCTTGAGTAGTGTCCAACTGCTGAATACCTGTGTAAAACTTCCCACTTTGCCTTCACAGGGTATACGTATTACCCTTCCCTCCTTTGTTTCTCTGTGCTCTGTACAGAAACCTTGGATGACTATTTTCTTGGAACATGATGGAAGTAACTGCAGTACTTAGATGCACAGAGGACAACTAGTATGCAGTGCCAAGAAGTGTCCCCAGATCTCTCAGTTGTCTGATATGTAAAGCCATGAAAGGAATTATCATGGAAACGATCAGCAACAATGTCATACACCTACTGATAGTGGGCCAAATAGTTTGTTTTACTCAAGGGCAGATAATGCTTACCCTAACAGGTGGACCTCATTGAGTGTTAAATTATGCAATGGATGAGGGGAATATGACTCACTCTACCTACCATGGCCTGACAAGGTGCTTGACAATATTATGCCATCAGGCATTGCTGAAAAATGTGTAGGTTATTTACAAAGTAGTATATCAGCTGGTGCATAGCCAAGTGTCTGATAGTCATAATATGGGAAGATTGCATTGGGTAGTCCAATGCTACAATGAGGCCAGTCACCAGTGGATTTCCCTCAGACATCAAGGCTCTATCCCTATATTCTGTCTCCTACAGGGTTTTGAGGGGATTTTGAGGGGAGATATCTGCCTGACATAAAGGCCATTGTCAGACCCCACTCTGATGGACCTCCTGCATATCCGCAAAATAAACAGCACCAGTATTACCCATTCTAAAGATGTAAACTTTGCCTGTGATATAAATAGGACCTGCTGGAGAGACAGGTATGCATCCCAGAGATCACCCCTTTTCTGGAACAGGCTCACCATCCATGTGAAGCAGAGGTCCTCCCTAACCCAATTCAAGTACAACCTGGACAATTGGATGGGGAACAGGAATTCAGCCCTGGTTTGACACCTGTGTCTCTAATGGACACAGGCAAACTGTAAATGGTTCATCTCCCAGGCCTTAGCTTGTAAATGTTTCATCTCCCAAGCCCCTGCTTACACATATCAAGGGTATCAAAACTTGTTAGAGATTTGGGATGCATGGCTAGGTTTAAAAAAGCCTTTGTGGTCATTAGCCTAGTAAACCTCTATGATCCTATGAACCTATTAATGGAGTACCCCTTCTAGCCATTCCCTTCTCTGTATTCATGGCCACTGTCAGTGACCTCTGACTATATTAGCAGGTGACTGCAAATTAGGAGCTGTCACTGAATCCCACACAGAGCCAACAGTTACCCAGGATGGCCTGAGACACAGTTTCAGTTGTTGTCAGAGCCACTGACAAATAGTAAATGCCAAGGACTGCACAATACTATCCTTTTGTAAGTCATCCACCCCCTGGAAAATATAATAGTGTTCTCACACCGCTCACAGTTGAGCCATCGGCTTTTGCTGGTCAGTAAGATGTGGAGATCCATTCAATTTTGTACAGCCTTGGCATGTAAATCCCAGACTGTCATTGTTATACTGTATTTATATACTCATCACACTTATCATTGTGTACAATGGCACCCTTGCTATAGCACTACACAGGTATATCTTACAACTGTAGCAGCCACACAGGTTCCATGGTAAACCAATATATATTGTAGATAACATGTCCTATGCAGACTGTGTCAAGGCTGTAAATGTGCAGTCCATCTCTTACATGCTTTGGAGGGGAGGTGTATGGCTGGCATACAGGAAGGTGTCACATCCCATTGTGTACCTCCCACTTATCCAATATAGGACTAATACATATATTACCTGTTCTACACATCTACACCTTCACTGTGGTATAAATAGTACATGCTGGAGGGACAGGTATGTAACCCAGACAGTACACTCTATATGTAACAGGCTCCCCATGCATGTGAAGCACACATGTGCACGTTACACGATGGGATGCAGAGCAAGACAGTCATAACTGGTGTAGGACAAATGTCTGTAATGGACACAGGAAATTTGTAGATGGGTCATCTCCATCACCACTGCTTGTAGATGTGTTAGTTCCTGAAACCCTTGTGACACTTATGAAGGGTATCATACCTTTTCAGAGATTAGGGATGCATGAGTAGGCTGAATGAAGCCAATATCTTTGTTAGCCTGTACATTTCTGAAGACATATTTTTTCTGTGCTGGCATTCCATCCCGTGCTGTGACGTTTATGGGTTTATTGCCGCTGTGTATCCATAGGTGTCCCCCACAGACTCTTGAAACTGAAACATAAACAGGTCCATGACACAACTTTCATTGTGTAAGTATACAGCTGTTACAACATCATACAATGTAAGGTACACAAAATAATGTGGCTTACTCATTACAAAGGTCAGCATACAATATCTGTCCGTGACCAGTACAAGTGGCATGGCAAAGTCAACAATGGATTACACAATTACATATTTATTTATATAGTCACCCTGTGCATCAGACTCATAGCTTCATTTCCCTGCATCAGTGATGAATATGTCAGGGATGTGGCAGAGGTGTCATCACGTGCACAGGGTGTTGTGTGGGAGTGCAGGAGCATAGGCTGACCCAATGGGTTGAAAGCATGTGTGTGAGTCAGGAAGGGACGCAGGCAAGATGGACCATGGAAATGTGCTGTGTGTGTCTGTAGATGACCTGATTTTGACAGTGGTGTGTGAGTGTCTGCATGAACACAGTCAAGCTCAGTGCTAGCCCTTCATGTGTGTATGT